>NC_134486.1:353045090-353260090 GCF_040206685.1 Ascaphus truei
CCGGAGCCCACAGCCGCCCTGCAATAGGGACCTGGAGCTTGGAATCCCCGCCCTGCACCCCGAAGGGCCCTCCAATGGGATCGTGGGCCAGCCACTGCAGTTTCTCCCCCCTATATTGGGCCACGGCAGCCATCTTAGATCAGGAGCAGGCTGCGATGGCTCTCCCTCCAGAGCCTGTGCACCGACAGTGACCCCGACCGCCCAGGTAAGCCTCACCGGGACCTTCCAACTCTGCAGTGGTCTCCGGTCCCCCCGAGCAGGAGCAAGAACCTCCAACCGGTGCTTCATCCATCCCTTCTCAGCAGGTCCCCAAGTGCAAGATGGCCACCGCACCCCCACTGCAAGCCTCGTGTGGCTTTCTCCGGCTTGTCAGGGCTGTAATTTATTTTTTTATATTTTTTATTTATTACCCCTTGGCTCCACAGGGCGCAGGGGAGGGGGGTCTCTCTGAGGGGCTATCGGCCCCAGAGCTGGAATCATGCGGAGGCCTTGAGGGCTGCTATTCCCTGGCAGGATTCCGCTGTGAGAGTTGCTATGCCTAGAGGCCCGAGGCTGCACGACCGAATCAACAAATTAGCTCCCTGCCAAGCCTGCTTGCCTCAGCTGGGATCTCTAAAGCTGGGGGCATCCCTTGAAGAAGTGCGCGCATACGCACGAAATGCGTCGGGAAGTTCTTGTTCATTTTAGAAGCTTTTCTGTGGTTGCGGAGGACATTGGGGAATAGCTGGTGGAGAAATAGCTGGTGGAGCCGTAGGGGCAGAGCAGAGCAGCGTGAGAGGCTACTCGCATTGGGAGCATCACATCGCGTTGCGATAGGAGCAGTGAGGGCGTGACGTCATATCCGCCGGAAAGTCCTGCAGTTCGAGTGATTCATCTTCCACCCACATCATGTGGGGACGCCAGTGAGGGAGCTCCGGTCGCCATCTTTGGAGGACTTTACCATCATTTCTGTGTAAACTGCCTTTACCCAACCGGGGTCTTGTGAGTAGGATTTCAGTTTTTCCCCTCTGGATATTCCACATCCGGAACTTAACAATAGTTGTGTTAATAAAATAGCTTTTTAATAATATATTTTAGCCTTGCTAGTATTGTTGTGTTGTCTGTCTTGTTTGTTATGTGTTGTCAGTTGGTTCTGTTTTAAAGTCAACAGTATTTGGCATACTGCACTATAATCTGTTTTCTTTCTTTTCTCTATTGCAAGGTCTGGGAGGAGAGTCGTCAGCACAATTCCTCTGTTCATCTAAGGACTTCCATTTGGACTTCACCTTTATGGTTTGGAATTTATTGACATTTTAAATTTTGGCTCCGGTTTTCTTTTTTTCCAAGGTTCTTCACTGACTGTACGGTCAGTCTTCACTTTGTTTGTAATTTGCACTAATCATTTTACTTAGTTTACATTTTTATTATTCATTAGCGCTGTTTCACATTATATTATATTATAATATTATTATTATTATTATTATATAATATAATATTATTCATTAGCGCTTTTTCTGTTTTTGGGGGCAGTTACATGAGACTCACTCAGGTCACCGGATTCAGTCACGGTCCCGACGGCAGATGGTCCCCGCGCCCACGCTGGCCAGGCCTGACAGGCCTCCAAGTTGTAAGTCTCTGTTACTTTATTATTTCTGGCTCAAATTTGTAAAGAATGGTACTGGGATGTAGCTTGTGGTTTATCTCGTCAGAATTGACTAGTTAAACAGTAGTTGGATTGCACTGCAATTTTAGAGAGATGGCAGTGGAGTTACTTAAACTAATTAGGGAGCTCCAGACTTATGCGCCCATTTTACCGGTTACATTTAAAAAAAATTTTTTTTATGGTAATGGCATAAGTTAAAAGGGCTAATTGATCTGTAGTTGGAAACTGATTATGTCCAGTCTCTGGGATGGTGTCCAGCTGTTAAATAAATGTATATGTTAAATGAAATGCAAACGTGGATTATTTTATTCCTTATCAAGAGGTTCTGACTTGTGAATATTAAAATACCTGCACTGGAGTTTTCCAGTTCCATAGAAAGCCAGAGAGTACTGTACAGTATGTAATACACATACTGTATTGTGTGTAATAAACCCTGCATTTCTTTCTTACATTTTTGTCTCTATTTCTAAGGTCCATCAATCACTCTCACCTGCCATTAACCTTGGTACACTGATTTTGGGTCTCAGATGTAGTGCTACAAACAGTATTATAAGTGGAGTGATGTTAACCCCAGTTGGGAATAATGAATTGGGATTGTGCAGTACAACGGGTAACCTACAGCAGGGGAGCGTAAACTTTTGCTGCTCGCGCCCCCCCCCTCTGTCTTGGAGCTGCGTCAAATGACGCTGCGGGGACATGTGATGTCATGTGACCTTTGGTGTCAATTGACCCACGTGATGTCAAATGACCCAGCGGCATCATTTGACGTGTCACAGAGCGTTTGAATGACGGTAAATTCAGAGTTGCAGAGGCCCCATGGGAACCCCCAGCATATAATTTAAATGCCTTGGGGAAGAGCGCGGGTCCTCTGCAACCGCTGCACCCCACCCAGTAAAATCTCCCACGCCTCAGTTTGCGCACCCCTGTCCTACAGTACAATATGTCCATGCCAACTAGTTAAGAGAACAGACATACAAAGTGAACCTCCAATTGACCCTACAATTAAATGTCAAATTATAATACTGTACATCTCCTTATGCCAATAATATTGATTAGCTGAACTTGTGATTAGACTGCTGATCTACTGTAGTTTAAAAAAAAAAGGAGCAAATAACCACCATTTCAAAAGCACCTACATTTGATAATTTTAAGATCACGGGCAAATATTTTGTACATCTTTACCCTCTTCATCCCTGTCACAACTGACAATTCTGTTAGCCTTGTGATTAATATTGTCTCCCTTCTATGTATCATCTACCATTGTATGATCCACCTCCTTCACTGCCCCATATAACACAGTCATACATCAATGCACTCATTCTTCTTTTATCTTATTACAAGATGTCTTTATTTCCCCTTCCCGGCTGTTGTAATCCCAGCAGCCAGTCCAAGCTGGCACAAAAAAAATGCCTTTGACCACCATTACTAAAAATGTGTTCCTCCTTGGTACACGTAGCACAATTATAATTTTTCAGTACAGAAGAGATATCATAGTAAGATGCAATTACTGACTTCATATCTACTGTAAATCACTGAAGATTGATGCTTGAGGACATGCAAACGTAAACTACTGTGGTTGAATAGGATGTTTTGGCGTTGGAGAATGATATAGTTCTTACTTTTTATTGTTCTCCCTTTTCACTCATGTCGGTTGTAACTCTTCCATACAGCCACAAGTTGTTATGCACCTACTTTTCCACAGTATTATTAACACCCCTCTGTCCTAGTGAATGTCTTATCAGATCTTAGCCTAACCTAGCTTGTTATCAATGTTTACACCTATACCGAATCAGATGTGACTCGCGTTATTGCCGAGAACTGCACGTGTTTCGTCAAAACGATCTGCCTTATTGCACCGACCCAATGTTGTGTTACTGTCCCCTAGTGAATCAATTAATTTTCATTTTTTTCTATGATGAATTTATTTCACAACTTATTGTAGATATATAATACTTATTTTATGGTAAACATGATGACTTCTTGCCATCATTTCTTAAATTCAGACTTTCGTGCATTCTGTTTTACTGTATTTCCATAACGATTTCTTTAGTCATTTTAGCTGTACATATCAGTTATAAAGAAAACAACACGTTTTCTAAGGGATAATGGAAATGACATGTACAGTAATCCTAGCAAAACAGTTTGGATTTACAGTCTGTGTTTGCTTGCCTTTGATGTTGTAATCTTCTTAACAAGCAAGTAAAAGCACTGACTCTGAGAACAATTACACTCAATTTGAATCAGGGGAGCCTGGTTCAAATCCTGGTGACAGCTCTTTGTGATCGTGGGCAAATCACTTTATCTCCCTGTGCCCCAGGCACCAAAAACACATAGATTGTAAGATCATCTGGGCAGGGACTGTGTCTGTGAAGATCCTATGTGCTGCGTACTGTACACTGTACTGTAATTGGGAAACGTTTGAGTCCGATTGGGAGAAAAGCGCTACACGAAATAAAGTTATTATTATTATTCTATTTATACAGCGCATTTCCATTCTGAAGAACTTGAATATTATACACCTACCAATTTATAATATTCCCAGGTAATCTAAAAGAAGAATGTAATGAAAAATTAAAAGCTGTGGTCATTACTAGTAGACCTGAAACCTCATTGCCCTACCTGTATCTAGAGTATGTCAGTGTTACTTCTCCTGCAACTTCAGGGAAATGAATCTCACTTGTTAAGCTAAGGCATTCTGTTTATCCTTATGAACAAGTTAAGAGCCGAAGATAACATTTGGTTTGCTTAAAACACACACACACACACACACACACACACACACACACACACACACACACACACACACACACACACACACACACACACACACACACACACACACACGTAGAGGTATCAGTACCGTGTTAGCCGTTATATATATATATACTGTAAAATGACCTAGGCGCACAAGAGAAAAGAAAAAAGGGGGAAATACACATAGAGTAGTATATCTGTAAACGATTGTGGTGAGTGCTAAGTGATGCACTTACAATAAGTTGAGGATATTAGAACTTTTATCCAATCATATGGAACTGGAACACTGCAAAGACTTGATTCTAACAGGGTGTAGTCTTGCATAAATATTTTAACCAATTAGTTTGCTTATTGATCTTTTGCTGCTTTCACTGTAGATATCTTCGTGGCAGTGTAATTTCCAATGGATGATGAATAAGAGTAAAACATTTGTACTTAAATACTATTTATTAAAAATAAACCTAATCATATAGGTATAAAAAACTCACACCTGTGAGATAAAAAGCAGTATGGAAGCGATACAGCTAAATACATTTATGCAAGACTACACCCTGTTAGAACCAAGTCTTTGCAGTGTTCCATTTCCATATGCTTGGATAACAGTTCTAATATCCTCAGCTTATTGTAAGTGCATCACTTAGCACTCACCACAATCATTTACAGACATACTACTCTATGTGTGTTTCCCCCTTCCCCTTCTTTCCTTTCTCTTGTGCACCTACTGTAGGTCATTCTACACTGTGTAATGCTACTCTGCACCTGTGGGGTTGTGGACCTACTGGGCAGAAAAGATTAGGGAAAGTATTGTCACAACGGTTAACACATCCTTTATTATCTAGTGATATAGTGTATCTTATATATTGTATGTTGTGTTATTCCACACTGGTGGTTTTTGTATATTGTTGCAATTTTTGTTCTATCTATCTATCTATCTATCTATCTATCTATCTATCTATCTATCTATCTATCTATCTATCTATCTATCTATCTATCTATCTATATAAATAAATAAATATATATATATTAATTTTGACTACTACTGTAATTTGTTTTAGGAATCTAATGACAAGAAATAAGGATGTAATATAATTCCTAGAGTGCTTTGTACTGACACACAGTAACATGCAAATATATAGGGGACCGTTGTAAGTTGAAGTTGTTATAAGAGCCCAAGCTTTATATAAATGCTAAAGAACAAATTAGTGATAGGCCAGGAGCTGGCACCAAATGCTAATCATCAAGACATAGGTACAACATTCACATATCCCTAAATGCTTCTGTTCATACCACACGTCAGAATGTTGTACTTGTATCTTTAAAAGACCTATTGAATATCCAGGGTGTAGGAAGCTCCATATTGTACTATCAAAGAAACAGGCATTATTTACATATTTACACAGTTTTAAGAGGCACCAGCATATACTTCAACAACCTCTGGGTCATTAGTGACCAGCTGTATCAGACTATTTATTTTAAAACAGAAAAGCTTTGAGTTTCACATTCCTGTTCTAACATCGGCAGCAGAGCGATGAGCAATGCCTTGCTCTGCAATGTTCTTCAAGTTCCTCTGCCAGGGAAGGAATCACTATATAGTACTTCCTTGACAATGATCATTTTTTTAGGCAGTCACTTTTCATTTGATTTGTACTGTTTTTATACTCTAAAGATACAGTAATGGTGCAGCACAACTGATACACAAAATAAAGCTTTTTTTCCCCTTACTTGAGTTCTTGTGAGCTGGTGGCCATCATGCTTCGAATACTTTTGTCTGCCAAGGGACATCCAGACAAACTGCAAGAGAAGTCAGGATATCCAAATAAGCGAAATCACCCAAACTCTCATAAACAAAGACACCATACAATATAAATCTAAATAAGATAAGCAGAGAAGCAAGGGGTTAAATGCTGTATATTGGCTGTGAAATACAGTTAACCCTCTGAATAAGTTGCTTAAAGAGGCAATACAAGCGTTTTTTCTTCTTCTTCTTCGCTTTTTCTATACAGGAATGAAGCATGGGGTCAACGGAGCTGAACTCCATTCATTTCAAATCTGGGGACCCCCTAATTCCGGAGAAACTTACCTTCGTAGTGTGTGCCGGTAGCCACTCCAGGGCTAATAGGCCAATAGGAAGCCATGACGTCAACAGGTTCGGCTTCCAATTGGCCCATGTGACCTGGAGCTTTAAACTGCAGAAAGAAATCGGCACCCCGTTCAGAGGTAGGTATCTCTGAACGCAGTGGGGCCCCGTAGTTTAAATTAATGGGGTTCAGCTCTGAAGACCCACTGCTTAAATCTTGTATTAAAAAAATGAGAACAACAAAACCCAGCTTTGATTGCTCCCTTAAATCATTAAAGACATAATATTCTACCTGGGACTATGAGATTAAGATTAAAAAAAACACTATTCAAACCAAAAATTTCATGGAGCGGAGAAGACTTGAAAGTAATGTTATAAAATCATATTCAAAGACATTCAACAAACAAAAAGTTTACATGCTCTAGTCCTCAGACTTGACAGACAGCACTCAAAGGGTAAATGCACAGTTCGATATGCTAATTTTAACCGCATTATTGAGGTAAGCTGAAAACAATAAATTGAAAGACAGACTACCCCATGAAATAATTAAGTCGCGCCTACTATGTGTGGTGTAATTACCAGTCACATGACCATTCCCATCAAACAAAAATCAAAACAGCCAAAATAGTTAAAAAAAAAAAAAAAAATTTGTTTACGTTTTCATTGTTTCCAGTTTAACTGCAATATCTGCAAAGGACTTTTAGCGTTTTAAAATGGCAGGGGAAAAAAAACAGGGTGAAATGAAAGTGATGCCTGCATACAAGAGAGCATAACAAAGAAAATCAAGCAAATACACATTTGCTTCAGTCACATCATTTCACCTGGGGATTACAAGCATTGACATGTTGGGAATATGAAGCATTCTCATACTGCAAGGGAAGGGAGAGACACCCAGTTTTTGCACACGGAAAAAGAGAGGAAAAGGTTCCAAGGAGAAAAAAAAATGTTTTTTCACCTCATGTAATGCTTACGTTATTAAGTCCTTTTTGCTCTCCTTACATTGAGGGTATTTGGGTTTAGGGCTGGGAATTGTAACTTCACCAGGGTACCGTCGGTCATCAAGAGCATCTTGAAATGCATCGAGGTCTTCATGCTGCAGGAAAACAAATATTATTACTTAAGAGACCCCTATTGCCCACAATTACTAATTGGTCGTAAGCACCTTTCAGATTTGCCTAACCTATGTGTTTTGACTCACTGCACACTTTTGTCTCACATCTAAATCACGTTTCTTACATGTTGGCACTTATTGCTAGCTAGAACGTCACTGAACATGCTGTGAAGCCGCTTAGTCCGTGCTGGAGAAGAGTCCTGCTTCATTCAAATCACTGGGACTGAAATGTGCTGGGTGGAGAAGTCAGTTCCACAGCATATTAAGTAGGAGAAACAGACACATAATAGATACATGATGATGTGATTCCTACCTTTCATCTCCTATTGAAACACTCCATATTGTAAAATACTGAACATGGAGTAAAAATAGTGCAAAGTGTCACCAGGAGATGGAAAGTACAAATGCCTTGTTTGCTCCCAAATTGTCTTGAATCATGGGGGCCTTTAAGTCAATGCAGAAAGTGTTTCCTGTAACAGACGGCTACGTTTTATGTTACAACATTTGGCACAAATGTGGCCCTTCTTTCTGCAAAGCCAGGGCTACTGCAGCAGATTTATCAAAGTAAAATACCCATTACTTCCAATGGGATTTATTTCCTTTGGGAAATCTGGCACAGTCTTAGCCATTTCTCTGCTAAAAGAACCCCATAGACCAATAAGGATATTTACGTAGGGTTACAAACAGGGCACCCAATAGGATTGCCATGTATGCCATCGGCTCTGGAAAAATGTATGGATTGAAGGGGTGTAGGAATCTTAAGAAAACCTGTGGAGCATAGGGCCGCAGGAAAGTGGTGGAGCGCGTGGGCACTCAACTTCGGTTTGCCAAAGGAAGAATAATAAGAAGCCCTGAGGTCCCCTAACCACCAGCCCCATGACACTACTCCTGGCTCTTCCATCCCATCAGTGGCCCTGATACAAATACAAATTGCCTGGCAATGTTGTAGGAACCTTCAGCATTGAAGGAGTTAATATTGCTGTTTAGCCCCAGCTTTAGAATGAAAAAAGATCCAAAGTACTGTAGCAAAACTCCGATCCCCATTTTGCAACAAGACGGAGGCAGGCATCATGCACTTGATCCCCTTGCAGTGCACACACCTTGGACAGAGAAGGGGTTACACAGGCATCTATCATCATCAGTGGGGCAGAATCAGTGGATGGTGCACAAACTAGTTTTACTTGCACATAATTATTGAATACTCGCTACAGGAAATTCAAATGGAGAATTGGTCAGCTTTACTTTGTCTGTACAAATGCATGTATGGTAGGTGTGACAATGTATTTAAGTGTATCCCCAAAACATTTTAAATAAACTAACCTAGAAATGAACTATTCTGCTTGTATTCACACAATCAGTGCTTAATAACCCCCTCTTCAGGCTCTCCAGCCAGGCCAGGTTTTACAGGTAACCAATGAATTGCCCAGAAAGCAGACACAGTATACTGTGTGCTCGTATCTTACATGTGAACAGGTGGTTGTGGGTTACTCCAAAATCTTGCCTTGGCTGGAGTTCCCGGAGTATAAGTGTAATTTTGCTCTGGACACTGGAGACAGCTGCTATAAAGTATAGGAGTATAGTAAAGTATTTGATCCTATATACCAGTGTTCTTCAACTAGAATAGTTTTCCAAATGGGCCAAATTAGGAGTCGAAGGGCCACAAGAGCGTTATAATGTCATTTTGGAAACGTTTAAAGAGATACAAATGTAAAAATAAAAAGTGCATGTATTTATAACACCTCCACCATATATATTTACATTACTTTAGCTTTTCACAGTTTTAGTGTAAAAAAAGGTGCACTTACTGTAGCTTCCTAAGTAACAAAAATAAAATTAGCACAAGTAGTAAGCCCAAACCCTTCGCAGGACGGATTTTGGCCCCGAGCCACCATTTGAAGACCCCTGCTATATACATTTCCTTGTGGGGAGGGATTAACTCCTTTTTCTCATCCTCTTTTTAAGACCCTGACAGAATTGCTCAGGTTTTGAATCATTTAAATAACAGGCGTCACTTGTGTCTAAATGTTTTATTCAGAGGATATCCAACATGGATGCCTGGTGATGCATTATTTTTAGAGCATAAAACAAGGCTAAAGCTTGGGATAAATCTATAAGTTCCAATTCTGTAGATATTCGTACATTTATGTTAGGGTATAATAAAAGAAACTGTGGTTATAATGCAACACATACTGGGATTTACTCTTATTTGATGACAAATTAAAATATTTGAATCATAACTGCTTCAACTTTAAGTGCTGTAGACCTGATATAATCAGTATGTTTTTCACTGGGAATGTTACAGGAAAGAAAGATAGAATAAAAGATGTTATCACAGGTCAAACTAATTACAGTATGTGATATACTGTATGTATAATGACCTGCACCTACAAACTACAATCCATAAGTCAAACAAAAAAAGCTTTTAAAGCAGCAATACTACATTCACCCTCTTTTTCTTCATATGTTTATATGTAAAGGATGTGATAATGTATAATTCTACATTCTTACCTAAGCTGGCAATCGTTTGGTGCTCCTGTTATAAATCTGTCAAAATTCTGATTGTGTGCCTATTGTAATGGCCGCCTTCTAACTTTATGCTGCAGTCTGTGAAATTCTGCAGCTGATTTGTAACATTATATTACTAAGTGTAACACATTAGTGTTACAGCGTTCAGAGAAATAGACAGTCTCCTGTTTGTAACACAGCAATTGATGTATTTGTGATACTTTGTTGCCAAAGTGCAGAGCTCAAAAAGGTGCGTGTTTCAAAAGAGGAAGTGAATATGACTTTCTAAATGGTTGCTACAGCAACAAAAGAATGATCAGTACATTAAAAAAATCATTACAAATTTGATTAGGAGTTTAAAAATAAATGCAGACAGTATTATCTATTTATTTAAAAAAAAAACATATAGGATTTTTCACGCTTTGCTACTTTAAATATGATTATTAGAGCATGTTAATAATATTAAGAAAAATGACAGCTCATCCAAGCACTTTGTTAAAGACGATCAATCCAATGTGTAGCATTTTCATGTGCAGTCGATAGAGGGGACCTTTGATTTGCCTAGAGGAGGGGGTACGTGAAGCATTTTGTGCCACAAAAAGGCGTATCAGATTTTTCAACTAAAAACAACAAAACAGGCAGCGCTACCCACAATAGTATGACAGAGTATATATTACCTTATGTATAAATGACCAAACATGCATAAGGGGCTGCCCAAGATACAAAAAACTGACCCCCTGGTCAGAACTAAAGTATGGAAAGGGAAAGTATCCACTGGCGCCAAATAAGATATATACTGCAAAAGGATATATGAAAACCAAGCCTGTTGGCTGTAGACACGTAGCTCCTCACGTTGTGCTTAAAGAAAAAGAAAAAGCACAACACATAGCGTAATACTGTGACTATAAACGGACAACACTTAACAACATGTAACAGCTGAAAAATAAATTGGTGAAATCTCAATATTAAAACATTTAATAACAATCATAAATAATATATATTGCACATGGACATTTAAGAAACAAATATTGCGATAAAAATAGAAGCACTCTGCACCGCCGACGGAGATAGTAGCAATGCCTACTCACCAGATGGAGTAAGTAAGTAGGCGGTGGATAATTTTGAGAGTATCCCCTCTCGTTTGTAAAGCTGCTCTCTGCTGGCTGGCGTCTCTGGGACCGTAAGTGTGGAGATCTTGGTACGGTGCCTTCCGCGACTCACTTGGGAAGACGCCCAGGAGGTAGTGAACAGCAACAGCTGATTCAACACGCCGTCAACATCAGCAGGAAAACCGGTTAGCAGCAAACACAGATTCAACAGCAGCAGCTGATGCAGCACGCCGTCGGTGTCAGCGGGCTGGCTGGTCTGCTGCAAGCGCAGATGGAACTGTGCGTGGGGATACAATCTCCAAAGTGTAGAGTGCTAAAACGCCACCCTACGCGTTTCGAAAGGCTCTCTGCTTTCTTCCTCAGGGGTATATAAAATATGGAGTCCAACATAGTCCCTTAAATACAAAATCTGTGATTTACAGGGATTGATTTCACCTGCAGTCCAAAAGCACTTGCGCAATAGGTGTAATGAGGAAGTCCTTAGACATAGTAATTCGGTCACCTGCGCTTTGAAAATGTTCATATAAAGTGCTACTGCAAGTAGTTATAATCAGCTGTTACATTTAACAAACAATTGAAACATAACTTACTCATATTAACATACAACAATTAACATATATAAAAAGGGGATAATAATAAGCTTATGTGTGTATGAATATACTCTGTTCTAATGAATAATTAAAGGGGATATTTAAATCTAACCTATTCGTGACCTATTCACTTACAATTTAATAGGTCACGAATAGGTTAGATTTAAATATCCCCTTTAATTATTCATTAGAACAGAGTATATTCATACACACATAAGCTTATTATTATCCCCTTTTTATATATGTTAATTGTTGTATGTTAATATGAGTAAGTTATGTTTCAATTGTTTGTTAAATGTAACAGCTGATTATAACTACTTGCAGTAGCACTTTATATGAACATTTTCAAAGCGCAGGTGACCGAATTACTATGTCTAAGGACTTCCTCATTACACCTATTGCGCAAGTGCTTTTGGACTGCAGGTGAAATCAATCCCTGTAAATCACAGATTTTGTATTTAAGGGACTATGTTGGACTCCATATTTTATATACCCCTGAGGAAGAAAGCAGAGAGCCTTTCGAAACGCGTAGGGTGGCGTTTTAGCACTCTACACTTTGGAGATTGTATCCCCACGCACAGTTCCATCTGCGCTTGCAGCAGACCAGCCAGCCCGCTGACACCGACGGCGTGCTGCATCAGCTGCTGCTGTTGAATCTGCGTTTGCTGCTAACCGGTTTTCCTGCTGATGTTGACGGCATGTTGAATCAGCTGTTGCTGTTCACTACCTCCTGGGCGTCTTCCCAAGTGAGTCGCGGAAGGCACCGTACCAAGATCTCCACACTTACGGTCCCAGAGACGCCAGCCAGCAGAGAGCAGCTTTACAAACGAGAGGGGATACTCTCAAAATTATCCACCGCCTACTTACTTACTCCATCTGGTGAGTAGGCATTGCTACTATCTCCGTTGGCGGTGCAGAGTGCTTCTATTTTTATCGCAATATTTGTTTATTAAATGTCCATGTGCAATATATATTATTTATGATTGTTATTAAATGTTTTAATATTGAGATTTCACCAATTTATTTTTCAGCTGTTACATGTTGTTAAGTGTTGTCCGTTTATAGTCACAGTATTACGCTATGTGTTGTGCTTTTTCTTTTTCTTTAAGCACAACGTGAGGAGCTACGTGTCTACAGCCAACAGGCTTGGTTTTCATATATCCTTTTGCAGTATATATCTTATTTGGCGCCAGTGGATACTTTCCCTTTCCAGATTTTTCAACTAGCTACCAGAAAACCCATTTGTTTGAATACAGCTTAAAATATGTCTGAATCTTGCCACAAGATTTCATTTTTATATATTAGATATTACATTTTAAGTAAAAGTGGATACTAATATCTATTGATATTGAACCTTTAAGATTTTCCTACCCTGTACGGATTTGTACTATACATTTGGGGATGGGTTGATTGTGACTCCCTTCCTCCAATGAAGCGCTGACCAGCGCTAAACATGTTAGGAGATCTAAGAGGGTCTGTATAGTTACTCTGTTTATGTATACTCTTTATTAAATATTGACATTTTTGGTAGCTTGTGTTTTCTGGCTTACAGTATGTGCTTTTGTGTTCTTTTTCTTTTGGATGTCTTGTGTATTATTATTTGGCAGGACTAAAATATATGATTGGAACAACACTCGAGTGTCTGTGCCATTGGCAACAGAGGATTCGGCTTTGAGTGATCCCCTATACACAGTGAAGCGGACGGTGTTTCCAAGTTCCACAACAGAGCTGATCTCTGTGAGGAGGTTATCAGTCAGTGAGGTCGGGAACATTGGAGGAGAACTGTACCGCAGGCAATGGAGGACCTGAGTGATAGCGGGAACCTATGAATATGCTAATGAATCATTCAGTGATCCTAGCACCAAGTGAGACAACCTTAAGAAAAATAAGGAAGCTTTCTTCCCTCAGCAAGTTTTCTAACTTCCCTCTATTTTTTTTACTGTATGCATTCTGAATGTCACTTTTCCAATTGCACTGTATACATTAGTATCACTGTTAAACTTGCTATTTTATTCAGCGCCTACACAAGTTAATTAATAATAGCATGTTTAGTGTTATATCCAATTAGCTCATATTCATACTAATGAGAAGGACCAAAGCATGCTTTTTTATCCATCATAAAGGGCGAAGGAGTGGCTCAGTGAGTAAAGACACTGACTGACACTGAGATTGTTGCAGGGAAGCCTGGTTCAATTCCCAGAGTCGGCTCCTTGTGACCTTGGGCAAGTCACTTTATCTCCCTGTGCCCTAGGCACCCCAAAAAAAAAAACGTAGATTGTAACCTCCACATGGCAGGGACCTGTGCCTGCAAAATGTCTCTGTAAAGAACCGTGTACAACTAGCAGCGCTATACAAGAACATGCTATTATTACAGTAGTAGTAGTACATAGAAAGTAGAAATTTAAGAGCTATTTACAATATTTATGCTACTATAAAAGCTCTAATACTGTAAGAAATATTCCTAGGATTAGCAATATTCTTCTAATACGGCATAAACAATGTTTTTTCCTATCTAAGTAAGCCATATTAGGCATTCAAATCATAGTTCAATGCTTAATCTTCAAATTTGTTGAAAATTACACAAACAAAGGTTTTCTTGTTGCCTGCACTATACAAACAGATTTATCAAGTTAACTGCCACTTTTTTTTAACCTGTCTGTGCTTGCATATGATTTGGGTAGTATCTATTAAACCAGTGTTAGGCTGGCAGATTTCTGGGTAATTGTTATTTTAAGCCATATTTTTGTTTTAACCCCCTTCATTGCCAGTGAGACGGGCTGGGCCTTCTTTGAGAGACACCATCACAAGCACTGACGGGGTTAATGCTTAATTATGTTATGCCTACGTATTATACTTTTTAAAATCTAATTCTTAAGGGCCTCATGACCTACTTGCTAAGAGGCCTATAGGCCATGACAGAGTCGGTGTTAATTATAATGGTGTAGAGCAGCGGGAGTAGCGATGCAGTGGATAAGTTAGGACATTAGATCTATTGACTTCATAGAAGCCAAAGCCACTATGGCTACTAAGGGTTTAATATTGCATGCAATGCGTGTATGCTTATTAATCACCCCCCCCCCCCTTGTAGTGTAGGCAGGAGGTCTACTCTGTTATCTACTGTAAACAGCAGCCATGATATACAGTAGATACCGGTGAATTTGTGAAGCTGACATGATCACAGGGCTTTGGATTGTATTGAACAGTAAATGCATAAGTAATTTAATGATCATTACCCATTCACATGCTTATTAGAAGGTCAGCAAACATGTATTCATTGATGTCATCAAAGCTGATTCGCCTTCCTATTTACCATTAATTAAATAAGGTGAAGGGTTTTTCACACAAACTTAATAAAATAAATAACGTATCACCTTTGGAATTTATTGAATACGCAACAGTGAGTCAGCAATAGATTCCACATGAAGGAATGTTAATGTTTGAATTATATGTGGCATCTGAAACTGACTTAATATAGTAATGTCTTATAAAGGTAAGTGATGGGTAACTATACAAATCCTCCTCCACATGCCACAAACTGTATATCATTGTTTAATGGTGGATAACACCCCAGACAACGGGGCCTATTCTAGTAGGTTTGATAACTTTGCTAGTAGACACGTCCAGGATTCAGAGGGAGGATATAAATCAGGAACACCCCAAGAAGAGAAGGAAAGAATTGATAACTTTGCTGCCCTCTCGAAAGATGTGGCCTGTTTCCACCGAACGGTTTGTCATTTCTGTTATCACAGTATTCAGAAAGAATCTGAAACCATCTCAAACCGTGAGGTAGGAAAATGCCAATACCGCTCGGGACAGCAGCGATGGTATCTCAGCCTCTCTCATAGTTCTCCCCCATATGATCTGGCTGCAGTCTTTAAGAGCTGCTTAGAGAGCTGCACAGAGAGAGCCGCCTCTCCCTGCAAAGCTCTCACAGGCAATCGCAGTGTTTTTATTTACATTTTAATAACAGTGTACTGTAGCTGTGGTTCTCCATAGCAGAACCACATTAATTTCAGGTCTGGGGATCCCCTGCTTCCTGAGATACAGGCCCTCGGTATGGGGTGCCGGTAACTCCTGTGCGTTTAAATGCCCGGTCACGTAACGCAGGATATTTAAACATTGCAGGGGGATACCGGCAACCTATACCGGGGCCTAAAACTCGGGAAACAGGGGGTCCCCGGGGGTGAAATCAATGCGATTCAGCTCCGGAGACCCATTGCTCCAGTACACTAGTATTAAAATGTAAATAAAAGTAGCTTCATTAACTTAGCGGCTAGCCGCTAAGGCAATGAAGGGGTTAAACCTGAGTACCTGAATTGTTGGGGGTACAGGGGGTGGTTGAAGGGGGTAGTTGCCCCAGGGTGGGTTGTTAGGCCTGCCGGGAAGGTTGCGGGAGGAGGTAACCCCTTCACTACCATAGCGATAGTAACCGCTAAGGTAATGAAGGGGTCAACTCATCCCGCAACCCCCCCACAATGCTTTAATACCCAACATGGGCCAAACACCACCTTCACTTACCCCCGCTACCCAAAATAAATGGGCACTAGTATTTAACCCCTTCATTGCCATTGCAGTTAGCTGGTAAGGTAATGATGCTGCCTGTAAATTTAAAATGCAAATGTATTGCTTTGGATTGAAGCCGGGGGTCTCCAATGCTGGTATTAACATGTATCAGCTCCAGAGACCTCCGTCTTCAATCTGATGCAAATAAAATTTCTAAGACCTACTCGCAAATCCCACCCCACCACCCTTGGGGTGGTGAGATGAGATTTTTAATAAGCTTGCTAGTTCAGAGCCAAAATTAGATTATCAGGGCTACTAGAACAGTGTGATCTTATCAAAATGGAGATCTGGAGCTTTTTTCAGCTCCCGCTCGGTGTGTTTGAGCAGGAGCGAGACCGCTCGGGAAGATGCACTTCCCGTAGGCGTTTGGTTGGTCATAGGAGCTTTCTGAATAGCAAACTTGCCAAATCGTTCGGGAGTGCTCAAAAAGCTCGATAAGTTTGTTATCTAAGTTACTAGAATAGACCCCATTGTATTTTCGAAAGATCCCCAATAAAATGTGTGCCATACTAAATAAATAACTGAGCGCTATATAAAAGAAGTAAAGGAAAATGAAAGGAAATACAGTGAATACATTTCCTCGATAATGGCCAATGGAAAAAACTAAGGTAATAAGCACTATACAAGAATGAGAAGTCTAAACCCTTGAACCATTTATAAGAACTTTGCAATGCTGCTACTGTATCTTCTGTGTATAATGTTTGCAGTGTTTTTTTAATATTAGAAAGTAAATTAAAATACCACTTGTGGTGCATCTGCATATCTCAGACAGGTCTGCAACCCTGTCTTTCCCCATTATCACTTAGCAAACACTGCTTCCACTGCAGCCAGGGATTCTGGGTAACGACATATTCAAACAAATGAGCATTCAGTGTGTCACTTTTTGCTTCTTATCGATTTTAACATGGACCCCTCTATAAGTTTATGCTTGCCATATTACACAGCTTTTCAGCACAGCCTGGGTTAACGAAGTGCATAGCCAGTAAACCTACTCACAGACAGCTATTTCGACCTTTTGGGTCTCATCAGTGCGAGGTTGGTTGCTGGCTATGCAACTTGAAACTGGTATGTTGGTTTAATATTACACACAGATACAGAACCAAAGAATTAAGCTTGAAATTATGATCTTCATAGGGAAACAACATACATTAATCTCTTTGGAGTCATCTTCATCTATCCTTCTGGGTTTCATTTTAGTGTAGTCAACTGGTATGTCCCAGCAGTCACTGTCATTCATTTGGTAACACTGGCTATTCATCACTGCCTGCCGTTGTGGTGACATTGGTTCCAGTGGAGTTAGAATGGGGCAGCAATCTCGTTGTCTCTGTTTGTTCATGCTAAGGTCCAATGTTCCATTTTCATCAACTTCAATATCAGGATTCTGAAAGAAATGGATGAATTTAGCTTTTCACAAAATATCCTTTTTGCTTTTTAGATTATGAGCTTCCTGCAGATTTCCTGCATTGCATTGTGACAACATGCCTACACATAGCAACATATATATATATATACATACAGCTATACAGCTATATTTGCATATATATATATATATTTTTTTTAATACAGCGAGATTCACTGAATGCACACAGCCATAAAATGGCATTTTGTAAAAAGAGAAAAACGATATCACCATCACGACTACTCTACTTTAAAATGACTCATAGCTACAAAAGATAGCTGTACACTGTGTCCTAATGCAGTCTTTGTGTCTTTCATACTTCTTAAATCTGTAGTTCAAGCTGCCGTTAAAAAAAAAAAAAAAAATCCCATTCAATATGTGCATCAATACAATCAGCACACTGACAAGTGATTAGCTAAGCTGCAGATCTATCCGTTCTCCTGTAATTCACTGTAATAGATCGCTTGCTCAGGGTTATTTAATTCAGTTCTTGCCCAGCATTTTGGGCAATGTAGTTCCTGGAATATGATTGATTAACTGGGCAGTTACTAGATACAATTGGTGCACTGCTAGAGAGAGGGCGGGGCTCAAGAGCCAGAGCCTATCAGAAGGGGAAGGGGGCTGTCACTTTGGAAATGCTTCCTACATTAGGAACATTAAAAATGTCTTTATAACATACTTTCTTTTTTTTTTTTTTAAATGCTACAATTATTTTCTCATAGTACAGAACTGATTTATTAAAAAAAAAACATGTCGGATATTGCTTGAACGGCAGCTTTAACACCTGTGTTAAATGGTACCTGCATGAACTCTTTCTTACACATATAGCCATTGGCGGACTTCCCATTAGGCCCGTAAGGCCCGGACCTAGGGCGGCAAAATTTGGGGGAGGAAAAAATGTCCGCCCCATATGCTTTTGCCGCGTTCTCAGGCCTGATGGGAAGTCATTTAGCTGTTGCAGCCGCCTCCTTCAGAACAGCAGCATCAAATGATGCCGCGTTGACATGGCAACGTGACACCTTGCGACGTCACGTTGGTGACATCCACGGCGTCATTTGATGCTCTGGTTCGTAAGGAGGAGGGCGCGGCAGGTAAGGAGGAGGGCGCAACAGCTAAGTGCCATGGGACGGCGGATTTAGAAATTCGACGCTGAATATAGGTCATTTCTAAACTGAAATGTAAAAAAAAAAAAAGCTGTGTGTGCTGTGCACGCGCATAGTAAGTGAAACTTCTTTGACTTTTGTCACAGAAATTGACTTATAACGCGCGTGCTCGGCACATATGTGTCAGTCAGTGTATGTGTCAGTGAGTGAGTATGTATGTGTGTCAGTCAGAGAGTATGTATGTGTGTCAGAGGGTATGTGTGTGTGTTTGTTTGTGCGTGTGTCAGTCAGTGTGTGCATGTGTGTCAGTCAGTGTGTGCATGTGTGTCAGTCAGTGTGTGCATGTGTGTCAGTCAGTGTGTGCATGTGTGTCAGTCAGTGTGTGCATGTGTGTGTGTGTGTGTCAGTCAGTGTGTGTGAGTGTGTTTCAGTAAATGTGTGTGTGTGTGTGTGTGTGTGTGTGTGTCACTGTGTGTGTGTGTGTCAGTCAGTGTATGTCTCTCTCTCTCTGTGTTGTGTGAATGTCTCTGTGTAGGTCAGTGTGTGTATGTGTGTCAGTCAGTGTGTGTATGTGTGTCAGTCAGTGTGTGTGCGTGTGTGTCTGTCAGTGTGTGTGCGTGTGTGTTAGTCAGTGTGTGTGCGTGTGTGTCAGTCAGTGTGTGTGCGTGCGTGTGTGTCAGTCAGTGTGTGTGCGTACGTGTGTGTCAGTCAGTTTATGGCTCTCTCTCTGTGTTGTTTGAATGTCTCTCTGTGTTGTGTGAATGTCTAGTTGTGTTGTGTCCCCCTCCCCCCCTCGCACGCAAATTCTGCACCCCTCCCCTCGCACGCAAATTCTGCCCTCCCCCCCTCGCACGCAAATTCTGCCCTCCCCCCCTTGCACGCAAATTCTGCCCCCCCCTCCCCTCGCACGCAAATTCTGCCCTCCCCCCCTCCCCTCCCCTCGCACGCAAATTCTGCCCTCTCCCCCCTCGCACGCAAATTCTGCCCTCCCCCCTCCCCTCGCACGCAAATTCTGCCCTCCCCCTCCCCTCCCCTCACACGCAAATTCTGCCCTCCCCTCGCACGCAAATTCTGCACCACCCCACCGCGGGGTACATGCGCCCGACACGGGCATGAGTGACTGAGCCCCTGTGACGCGTGGGTTGCGCCCGGGTTTGTGCCGTGTGCCAGTGGAGGGCTAAAGGACTATGAGCGTGTGGGGGGAACGACTCCGCTGCCAGCCACTTCTGCGCATGTGTGGCGTCTGTCAGCGGCGCCATCACAACTGCACATCACAATATCACAACTGCAGCGGCCGTGGGACCGTTAGGAGCGTCGGGTCAGCAGCCGGGTGTGTGGGGGGGTGGGGGTGTGTGGGGGGGGGTGTGTGTGTGTGGGGGGTGCGGCGGCAATTAGGAGCGGCGCCGGCGGCTATCGCCGCCGCCGCATGTGACAGGGGACGTGTGAGCGGAGCGGCGTCCATTACGTGACGTCACTTCCGTTTCACATTTCGCCCCCCCTCTATCCAGTTTTATCCCATCAGAGGTGCCACTAAAGAAGTTTCACTTCAAAAAGACCCATCCAGAGAGAATTACAAATACATTTCCAAAACGTTGTTTCCTCCAGAAGTAACATTTTATAACTATGAATATGTGTAACGGGAATATTTTGTATTAAATGGTGCCATACTGTACATCTCAAGCTCTAACTTCAATCAAGTTAACCTGGTTACATCAGACATATTAACTCATTAGCAGCTGTTTGATATGTGCCTCTGTCTCTTCTAATTAGTCACATACCCTCCTTTGTCTCCTCATGTGATATTGTTAGAGTATGTAAGTAAGCCTACATTGGCTATGCCAATACAGTTTTCTGTGTCCCATTCTTAAGTGTCTGTGGGGTTGTACAGGAGATAAACATGAAAGGAAAAACTGGATTTAGCTTTTACCACTTAATCAACCACTCTGTCACTGTTAGAACTTAAGCATTATCATTTGTATATTGTCTTGACAATTTATGCACAACGTAAACACTATAACTATAAACACTCTTCAGTGTTATACCGCCCTCTCAAGCCTGATTTACGCACACACTCATCTACTCTTTCAATCGTACGCCATAGATCCTACACATCTTAATTATGCATGTTTAACTTTATTTTTTAAGTGCCCACAGTGTACTCAGCACTTTACAAAAGAGACGAGACAATAGACGGAATTATAATACAATAAGTGCAGAAAATCAGACACTAGGAAAAGCTTCATTTGGCCACAATGGTTGGTAGGAACAATTGTGGGTGGGGGGCAGTAGCCATGACTCCAGGCTATTGACAGGCTTCATTAAAATGTGTGTTTCTAGGTGTGACTTAAAGGTGGGGAGAGAAGGTGCTTGGCATACCTTTGTCTCTCCGTACTACAGTACCTGTATCTGATTACAAAAAAAGACGGTGTGAAACAGCGCTATAAATACTAATAAAAACACTTAAATTAGTGAACAACACTGGCAGCCAGGTAAAAACTGACAGTACAGTCAGTCAGAGAGCATGGGAAAAAAGAGTAAACTGCCGCCACAAATAATAAAGTGAAAACCAAACCAAATAGTGTAAAGTCCAAATGGAGCGACATCCCTTGAAGAAGTGCGCGCATGCGCACGAAACGCGTCGGGAAGATTTGAGTGTTTTTAGAGTCTTGTCCTGGCTTGTGGAGTAGATTGCAGTTCAGCAAGTGGAGCCGTGGTGTAGTTGCGGAGGATCAGTGAAGGAGGAACGTCTGCGGTGGGACTTTAGTGTGGCGTGACGTCACATCCGCCCGGAAATCCCGTCATTCGTGTGACCCACCTTCCACCTCTGTCACGTGAGGATGCCAGTGAGAGTGCTCCGGTCGCCATCTTGGAAGCCCAGCAGCATGTTTCCAGCTTGTTGCCTGTAATTGTCTAGCGTCTTGTGAGTAGGGTTTCACTTTTACCCCTCCGGATGCGTGTTACTTTAACCCTCCACACCCAGTAATAAATTAGCTTTGTTATTAATATTAAGCCTTGCTAGTGTGTTTTCGTCTGTCTGTCCTGTTTGTCTTGTGTTGTTAGTCTGTCTTTGTTATTTAGTCTCAGTGATTGACATAATGCACCATAATTTTTTTTTTTTCTTTTTCCACATATTGCATTTCGTTGATGTGAGAATCCTTCAATACCAGCTCTATTAGGACTCCATTTGGACTTTACACTATTTGGTTTGGTTTTCACTTTATTATTTGTGGCGCCGGTATACTCTTTTTTCCCAGTACCTATATCTGACTATGAGCCTCCCTATTGCTTTTCTGTTTGCAGTTTCATCACTCGCTTTGAAACTTGTTTTTTTCTCTCCACCCTCCCCCGCTTTCCTTCCTCTATCCACATTTCTTCTTCTCTCCTTCCCTCCTCCTTTGTCTGTGCCCATACACTGGACCACTATCTATTCCACTATTCCACTATTCCACTATTCCAGCTAATTCTGAAACCCCTCAGTAAAAAGCACTCTCACAAATCATCCTCGCACCTCCTTTCTCTCTCACTGATACTCACTACTACTTCTTGCTGCTGTTGATATCTCTCCTATTTTGGACCTGGCCATATAAACACCTGCTCTCACCCTCACCCACCCTTCCTGCTAAGGGTGCTAACCAATCGATCTAAATACCAATTTCTGGTCTCCTTTCTTTCTCTCTTCTCGTGCCCTCTGGAATGTGCACTCTGACTAACAAGGCTCTTGTGGTACATAACCTCTCCTGCTCTCACTCCCTTCATCTCTTCACTCTCACAGGAAACTGCAATCCATGCAAACTTTTCTCTGTATTTGAGTCCCTCCTGACCTTCTCCTTCCATTTCCTTTTCCTTCTTTCACTTCTAAAACCTTTGCCAAATATTTGTAAATCTTCTGTCAGTCCTCCTTCGCTCTGATTCTGCTTAAACCTACTTCTCCCCCTATTGACTCTTTGTGCTTTTACAGAGTTGAACGTTTCCAAAGCTGATTTTCTCTTCTCCCTCTACCACATGCCCTCTCTATTCCTTTCCCTCACCTTATTAGACTTCTTGTTCCTATCCTTGTTTCCACTGACAACCATATCGTCAACTCTTCCCTGTCCTATGGCCCTTTCCCATCCTCTAAGAATGCAGTGGTCACACTATTCTCAAAAACAACATACCTGACCCTACATGCCTTACTAACTACCGCCCTGTATCCCTCGTACCTTTTGCCTCCAAACTGCTAGAATGTCTTGTAGCATCGCACATGATCAACGTTCTTAAATCCCACGCCCTTCTGGGCCTCTGCAATCTGGCTTTTGTACAGCTCACTCAACAGAGTGACCTCACTAATGTAGTGTATGATCTCCATGATGCCAAATACCGAGGCCATTTTATTCTGATTATCTTACTTGATTTCTCTGTTGCTTTCAATAATGTTGATCAGTCTATTCTCCTTCAAATACTACACTCTCTACATTCATAACCAAACTGTATCCTGGTTCTCATTATACCTCTCTCATCAATCATTTTCTGTCTCTGTTGCTAATATGTCTTTGTCTCCTGTTGAAATGTTTGTTGGTGTACCTCACGGCTCTATTCCGTGACCTCTACTTGTCTCTCTGTACACACTATCACTTGGTGACCCAATCAACTACTTTGGCTTTAGATATATCGATCCCCTAACTTCACACCTTCAATTCAGTCCCAAGTCTCTGATTGCTTCCTGGCTACATCATCATGCTTAATATGTCTAAAACTGAACTCCTCATATTTCCTCCTAAACCTGGCCTAATAGCCTCTTTTTCTATCACAGTAAATAGTACCATAAATTGCCTATGTGACATTTGACTCTTCTTCCTTTGTAACATGCCAAGATTCACCCTTTCCTCTGTCAATCTACTGCTAAAACTTAAATGCATGCCCTTATTCTCTTCCACCTGGACTATTGTAACATACTACTAACAGGCCTCCCTGCCTCAGTCTAGAACATTTGGTCGCAGCCATTTTGCTGCAACCAAGTCACTGTCAGCATTTAGCCACTCACAACAACAGAGAGACATTTTGCAGCCGGCCGTATCGCCACCAAGATAAACCTCTAACCTTACTCCTTACCTTAAAAACCCCTAATTTTACCCCTAATACTAATGCTACCCCCTGCCCTAAAAACTCTAACCCCTTACCCTAAAACCCCTAATCTAAAGCCCCTTACCCTAAGCCCTTACCCTAAATTCTTACCCTAATCCCTTACACTAAATCCCTATCCTAAGCCCCTTACCCTAAACCCCAACCCTGAAAATCTTAACTCTTTACCTTAAAACCTAGCCCCTTACCCTTAAATCCATATCCTTAACCCCTACCTAACTGCTAAACCCCCTTAAATTAATTTACCTTATTGGCAAAATATTTCGGTGTCTGAGGGTCCAGCGGCGCAGCGGCAAAGGCAAAGGCTCGCTGTGACCAAATGTCTGATTCCTCCCCTGCTTCGAAACTTTCTCCTTTGCAATCTATTCAAAATGCTGCAGCTAAAATCATTTCACTTTCTCTAACAGTCCCTGCTCATCGTCTCCTAAAATCCCTCTCCTTACTTCCCATCAAATTTTGGATCACCTTTGGATTATCCTTCTTACCTTCAAGGCTCTCCACTCGGCTGCTCTTACCTACAACGATACAGTATAAGCTTTGATCTCTAGTTATGTTTACTGTACTCTGCTTATACTGTAACTGTCTCCTTTCCACCCATTCAAGCTTTACTGCTCTCTCTCGCCTTAACACTTTTTCCATTGCAGCACCTTATCTAAGCAATCCCTTCACACTCATATGCCAAACACCTTCTCTCCTAACCTTTAAGTCAAACATAGAAACACACTTTTTAAATGAAGCATTTTAATAGCCTGGAATCATGGCTACTGCCCCACACCCCAAGTTGTTCCTACTAACCATTGTGGACAAGCACTGCTATCTTCCTTTCCTATTGTTTGATTTTGTTTGCTGCACTTATTGTATGATAATTTCCTTTATTGTCTTTTCTCTTTTGTAAAGCACTGAGTAAACTGTGGGCGTTATTTAAATAAAGATATACGTAAATACATTAATAGGAAGTCATCTGTGGATGAAATCTACAATTGTTATTTACTTCATCTGCCATTTCTCTTCTATGTACAGTAGTGATGTACCGGTACTTGGAAATTACCCGATACCCGGCCATATTTAATGTACCCGGAAACTACTCTTAGAGAACGCCAGGAGCAGAGCAGCAGAAGAGACTTACCTGCAGTCGGCGGGGAGGGTGAGGAGCACCGTGGCAGAGGGTGAGGAGGAACACAGCGACATCCTGGTGGCGGTGGGAGCAGCAGAAGACATCCTATAGCCGGTGGTGAAAGCAGAGGACAACATTCTTCAGCCAGTGGCAGCAGAGGACGACATCCTTCACAGCCAGTGCCTGTGGGAGCAGAGGAACATGTGACCAGAGCCGGAGCATTACTATTGGACAGCCGGGGAGGAGCTGCACTGGAAGTCGGAAGACTTCCGGGTCGGAACACTGGGGTGCGCTCCTCCCTGGCTGTTCAATAGTAGCGCTCCTGCTCCGGTAACATGTTCCTTTGCTCCCACCGGCACCGGCTGTGAAGGATATCATCCTCTGTTGCCACCGCCACTGGCTGAAAGATGTCACCCGCTGCTCCCGCCGCCATAAGGATGTCGCCGTGGTCCTGCTCACCCTCCGCCGCAGTCTGCAGGTAAGTCAAAACTACTATTATTATTTTTTTTCTCGGGTACCTGGTACCAGTTAACAGGTCATTGTTTTGATCCAGTACATCCCTAATGTACAGTATACTATATGTTAATTTTCCTGCAAGTAAAGAGTTAGGGAAGTTTGGTTTGCTAAGGCATTGGGTTTAATGGTTGCCAGGGAAACATATAATAATATGGTCTGAGCATTTGTTTCTATAATGTGGAGAGACTGTAACTAGAGAGAAATTATTGATCAATATTAGAAAATAGTTCTTACTACTCAAGAAAACTCAAATCGGTGTTACTCCTGCATCTGGTTCTTACCATGAGTGGGCATATAGGCAACGACAATTTCATCCTGCAGCAATCCCACCTATTAGGAAGCTTCAACTTTGTAGTTAAGCTTAAACTAGGTGGTACATGTGCAGCTTGTTGGTCCTTGTTATATTGTCTATCATGAGTGCAGTACTGTAACTAGTAACTACTGAGGAGTCTAAGGGGCCTATTCACGTAGCTTCAATGTTATAACTGCCAAATCGAACATTTTGACATGATCCTACCTCACGGTCTGACATTAGTGTTATCATGGAAAGAATGATAGCAAGTCAGAAAACGTGAGGTAGGAAAATGCCATACCGCTCGAGATAGCAGTGTCCTTATCTCAGCCTTTTTCTAAGTTTTGCCCGTGCGATCTGCCTGCAGTCTACTGTATAAGAACTGCACAGAGAGAGCTGCATCTCCCTGCACAGCTCTTACAGGAGATCACTGTTTTAATTTACATTTTAATCACACAGTATTGAAGCAGGGGGTTTCTGGAGCAGAATCGCATTAATTTCAGCCTCGGGGACCCCATGCTTCCTGAGTTACAGGCCAGTATGGGGTGCCGGTATCTTCTGGATACCGGCACTGTCTGTAACTCGGGAAGCAGGAGGTCCCCAAGGCTAAAATAAACGTGTTCAGCTCCGGAGAACCCCCTGCTTCAATACTGTATGATTAAAATCAAATAAAAAAAGCTTCATTACTTTAGTGTAGTGTTTCCCAACTCCAGTCCTCAGGGAACCCCAACAGGTCAGGTCTTAAGGATATCCCTGCTCCAGCACAGGTGGCTCAGTCAAAATGACTGAGCCGATGATTGACCCACCTTTGCTGGAGCAGGGATATTCTTAAGATCTGACCTGTTGGGGTTCCCTGAGGACTGGAGTTGGGAAACACTGCCTTAGCTGCTACCCGCTAAGGTAATGAAGGGGGTTAAGAAAGAGTACCTAGTTTCTTAAGGGTACAGGGGGTGGATGGTTAGGCCTACCGGGAATGTTGCGGGAGCAGTTAACCCCTTCATTACCTTAGCAGTTAGCCGCTAAGGCAATGAAGTTGCATGTGAATGTATTTTTATTACATAGGATGGAGGCAGGGGGTTTCCGGAGCTGGTTTTAATGTGGGGCAGCTCCGGAGACTCCAGGCTTCAATCCGATGCAGTAAAAATAATTTGTTTCTTCTAAGTCACATTGTGGGTCACATTGTGGATCCCATCTCGCCACCCTTGAGGTGAGAAGATGAGAACCTGCAAGTTGCTTGCGAGTTGCTGCCGCAATGTGCGATGTGAATAGTGTGATATCTCAAAAAGTGCGAGTTTGAGCATTTTTTTTGGCTCCCACACAGTTTGTCTGTGCGGGAGCGCTACCCATCAGGAAGAAGCACTTCTTGAGCAAGTTTGGCACGTTATCGAAGCTTTCTGTATAGCTACACTTGCCAACTCGTTCGAGAAGTGCCCACAATGCTCGATAAGTCACTTATCGAAGTTTAGTGAATAGGCCCCTAAATGTTCTTTATTTGTGTAATCTGATTTTCTGTACTTCTAAAAGCAGGTACCTAAACCTTGAGGTACCCTTAGTCATTCAAATAATTTTGGAGTATAAATGTGATCCAATAGATTTTTCCTAACTTCTACTACCTAGTATTTAAAAGCAGGAATATGGTATATGTTTATGAGGGATTATCCCTTTACTCTTCATCTATCGTTAACTATTCAAGGGGTGGGTGTGCAAACTTTTCCTCCTGCGCCCCCCTGCCTTGTATCCCCCGGTGCTCGCTCCCCCCCCCCTCGCTTAGTGTGGCGTCAAATGACACTCGGGGTCATTGCCATGGAGACGCATCCAGACGGCGGCTGAATCTCGGTAAGTTGACGTGGCAGAGGCCTCACGCGATCCCCGGCATTTCATTTTAATTCCTTGGGGAAGAGCTCGGGGCCTCTGCAACCGCCCGTGCCCCTCCCCCCCGAAAAATCTTGCGCCCCCCAGTTTGCGCACCCCTGATCTATTCTATTGTTGCAACCATTTAAATATGCATGTGCATGAAAGTGATATTATTCATGAGAATAGCTCTTAACAACTGATATTGGTTCTACGCTTAAGTAATTATTACTTACTGTTTCAACTATATGCAGCTTTTAAGAGAATATATTAATAATATGACTATAGTGTTAACAATATGGAAAAGTGCAATTAAATAATATTTCTGATTTACAGGGATGATGTTCTTTTAGTGCTATAGCATTGCACACTCAACTTGCACTATGTACAAAGCCATCACGAAAAATACACATGAGGCGTTATCAAAAGAATGTAAAATGAATCCTGTTTAATTGCAAAATGTTACGTGACATGTACTTAACATGGTGAAAAAGCAGTCAGTGATTTGTAAACATTTTTCCGTGCAGGATTGTACGTTTTGCAAAGGGACGGAGCATAAGACATGAGTGTACATTCAGTAACACATATTTAAAGTGAAAATTGATATCAGCGTTAATATAAACGGAGCTGATTGCCCAAATGCCTGCTAGATATTTTGCCTTGATAGGTATTATACGAGCCTGATCAAAGCTGTAATAAAACAACAGCAAAATAGCTTGAAATGAAAATTCCTCGCCTAAGATTATCTTGACAAATTATAGATTGCTTTATGTGAACATTCCGTGCTACTCCCCCCTCCATTTTAAATCCTAATAATATCTGGATTAGATTTGGGTTGGATTTATATCTCAACATGTTCATTTAATTTTTTACTAAATCAAAGAAGAATTCATATATTCTTCTGCCACATTATGCTTTTGGTTTCTATGCTACTTTCTTTCTTTCTTTCTTTCTCCGTAGCCATTGGTTGAAGAGAATTGCAAAGTAGTGGAACTTTGCTTGAATTCAAACAAAGAATAATATTTATATAAGTAAAGTACAACACTAGATTTAGAAAAAGAGAGCGCCCACGGATGTTTGTTATTAGTGCAAATGCTTCTTAGGGCCGGATTCAATCAAGTCTTGGAAACTGGTTTGCGATTTGCCAAAATGTATTGCAGAGGTTCGTGGTGATAAATGTATATAGTTTTGTTTGCTCAATTCAATAAAACTTTACATAAACATCAGCAAATGATGAAGCACTGCTAATTAACATGCACGGTTTGAAATAATACCGCAACAAAGTTGTCGATGGCTATGCGATTGTGTCACTGTTTTTCCAAGTAGTCCCTACCCTTTCATAACAGCTACTATAGCCCTAAATACCCTCCCATTTGCATGCCAAATGTAATTGGAGGTAATGTAATGCATGAGGATGCTATACTAACTGCTAGGACATACAAAGAATGATTCCAACCTGCACATTGTCCTGGAGACTACCCAGGGGGGTACCTACCTCGTTCCAAACCTTAGTACCCTCTCCGTAAGACTTAACACCCCCTTTGCCACAGCCTACAAGCTTATTAAGTAGCCATATAAAATGCACATGTAACGAAATATTTTAAAAATACATTATAAAATGCCTCAAACCCTTTTAGTATCAGTGAGGCTATATAGAAATGTTATAGCATGATTGTCGTCACCCCGGGGGAAATAAACCCCTTAGAAATCCTGATGCCACCCCAAAAAAAGTTACGTTAAAGAATTACGCAGAAAACAAAGACCACCAAAAAAAAAGAAATCTTATGCCTTAAAATATTCCAAATGTTTTCCACTTCGACTTTTTAAGGTCCAAAATATAAAAATTGCAATAATAAACAAAATTCAGACAATATTAATACAGTTGTGGCTGCCTACTACAAGGCCTAGATTCCGGACCCGAGAGTATTTAGTAATACAGCCATACGGTCCCTCGATGAGCCTTCTTAACCTTGATTGACACACTTGATCCTCCTCTTGCTTGAAGAATCCTCCTGCATTTCAATTTTCTTATTTTCTTCTTCTTGAACTATTTAATCTTCTTTATTTTTTTTATTAGGGACTATCCTAACTAATCCTCTACCAGTTATCCACTGGGGTGGTATGCAACAGTGCATCTTTTAAAGTCTGGCTTACCATGTGTTTCCTGCCATTACTGATGACTTATGATTGCCGGAGTGAGGATGGCTCCCGTTAAGAAGATAGGAGATAAAAGCAATAAAGAACTAAAACAGAAGAATATATGGGAAGATTTTTTTAAGTGTAAGGTTCAAATGCTCCAATCAAAGTTAAGTATATCTCATTAAAGGAAAGGATGATTTTGAAATACGAAGGGATTTAGGCCTTGTAATAGCCAATAGATTTAATTTTACCATTGCTTTTTTTTAAAATGGGAGGCAGTGGGGCATCAAGAGGTGAAGACCTGTATTGTATACTAGTACTTTTTTGAGGCCAACACTTTTTCTTTCGGGGTGGGATCTGAATTTTTTTTTTGCATTTTTAATTTTCTCTGTATTTATTTAGTTATTAAATGTATGTATGTACAGTATGTATATATTTGTTATAGGACTCAAAGCGAGCGGTCATATGAATCTGCGCAGATGTCTTCATTACTGATGCAATTGTAAACGGTGTAAAATTTGGGTTTATTTTGGTATTCTCTTCCCCCAGTGCAGGCTGGTGTCATGTCACATTAGGTTATACCAGTGGTTCCCAACTCCAGTCATCAAGAAGCACCAACAGGTCAGGTTCTAAGGTTATTTCTTTTTCAGAACAGGTGGCTCAATCAGTGACATATTGATTAAATCACCTGTGCTGGGAACCAATGAGTTACACAGTAAACTGCAGCTGGGATGTACATAGCTGAATCAGAAATCAGAAAAAAATTGGAAAACCGGAGGCTGCAATTTTATTTTTCACCGCTCTTTCTGAGCTTACATAACTGCATGTGGATAAGAAATTAGACAAAACTTGTTAATTTACATATCAATTAAGATTTTGGTTAATAGCCATTTACCAATGTGATTGCATAAACATCACCAATTGTTTTGCCTGTATTGAATAGGGTGAACAAGGCTTGACTTGCCCATGCCTCAAGCTGGACCCCTCTCCCATTCCCAATAACCACACCATACAACTTCTTGCGAGAAATTAACGCCACAGCTTTATTTATTACAACAGATAAATATCTCATATTTATCCCCAACTAGGGATCCAGCCAGATTGCTCCACTCACAGCTACAGGGATACCCTCAGCTCGTGCTCATGTAGCCATTCAGTACCTTAGTCTGAATGCACAGAGATCCCATCGGAAGGTCACCACACCAAGCACCTACTGTAGTCTTGAATGGTACCGCCTTCCCCAAATTCCATCTGGAAGTCACCACCTTTTCGATCACCCAGCCTGGAATAGCATTGCCTTACCCAACTGAAATACTTCCAAGGTCTGAGATCTCCCTCAAGGGGCCAAAACTGATTGAGTCCCCCTCCCAGAGTAACATTACTCCCACCACCAGCAAGGTAATCTAACAGGCATTAACCTGGTCTTGTGAGTCGCCACTAGTCTCACTGATTTTTCCAGCGCATCTTGCCATGCTAAAATCAAGATATCGTTCCCAATGTCTGATAAATGGACCTCATTCTCCCTAAACAGGCCATTCATCCCTCCTTGAGAAAGAGCAATTTTGCTCGAAACGCGTGGGAGAAGGTCTCCTAGTCTTGTCCGTCAGAGTATCTGTTTTATGTAGCCCCAATAAAGATTTGTTTTTACCGATAATCCTGGTGATTCTGAGTAATTAGGAGCGGCGGGGGCATCGATCTTGTACCTATCCATTCATCCCTCGGGCAAGGTCCTCATGCCTTCCGGAGACCATCTGCTACAATACTGTAGTATTAAAATGAAATAAACCCCCCGCAATCGCCTGCTAGAGGCATGCAGGTAGAGTGACTGATTCAGCCTATCTCTTACAGACAGGTACAACACGGTAGTATTAACACGGCAGGGACCCCTACTGTATTAATCCGATGGGCCATTAGTGGCAAATCAAGCAAGGATCTCGGGGAGATCTCAAAAAAAATTGAGAAATGGTCGGATAATGGCCGCTGCATCTGTATCTTGTTCTCCAAACCCAGGATGACCTTAGTCTTGAACCATATATTATGATTCAGGTACTTTAAGACCAGAAACCAGACCACCAGCGGAGATGTTGCCGATAGCCCATTCATGGCCGCCACTACGTCCATGTTGTCCATTCGGAATATGACCTTACGGTTCGCCAGATCTGTCCCCCATAGCTCCAACGCCACCACCAGTGGAAAGAGCCCTAACAACAGTAAGTTCCTTATAAACTTCTGCTGCCCCATCTCTTCTGGCTCAGTGCCCTGAAAAAAATGTCCCAAAACCCACGGATCCCACCGCATCCGTGAATAGCTCTATCTGCCCAATCTTCACTACTCCTTGCAAAACCAGCGTATGCCCATTGTACTGCATTAGGAAGGTGTCCCACACTTGCAGGTCCCCCTTCACTTGCTTTGAAACCCTGATAAAGTGGTGCTGCAACTTTACTCCTGCCATTGCAAATGCCAGTTGCCTCTCAAAGATCCTTCCCATTGGTAGGATCATGGTTGCGAAGTTGAGATGGTCCAGCAGGGACTAGAACCACCATAAACTCCCTCACCAAAGCCCACAGTTTCACCAGCTTCCTGGTCTGGAGACGGTATTACATCTTCATTGTATCAGGACGCTGATGAATACCGCTAGGCCCTCTGTCTTGTACTTAGTCAATGGAACCCCAAAACGTGCCATGAGTTCCTGAAATTCCCCAATAACCTCCCGCACACATCAGATATGTCCCTTCCTACAAATAGAAAGTCGTCCAAATAGTGCAGGATAACCCCAATTCTGTCTACATCCCCTAATACCCAATTGGGAGACATATCTACAAAGAATCCTACCTCCCAGCCATCACCCCAACAGGTGGAAGCATTCCGGGTGCATGGGCAGTAGATGGAATGCCGACTCTATGTTAGCCTTTGCCACCCACACCCCTGGTTTTGCCTCCCTTACCAGATGCCTGGCCCTGTCAAAAGATGCATACTGCATGCTACACAATTCTTTGTCAATCCCATCATTCACTGACAAGCCCTCTGGGTATGACAGGTGATGTATGAGACGGAAGTAGCCCCTTATAGTATGGCAATATCAGTATATCAATATAATCATCAATTCAAACACGGTCTTTGACTGCCACCAACCTGCGGGCTAGCTAAGCAAAGGTAAGCATCCATAAAGCTAGCATACGGTAAACCCCACCTCCTTCTTCCTGTCTTCTGCTCTCACAACCCCTTTTTTGGGTTCCCCCACTGGTGCCACCACTACAGCCACCCCTGCAACCCCCTCCTTTCCCTCCTCCCCCAGCTGTTACCCCAGCTACCACACTAGTCACCACCCAGTTACCGCTGGGATTCCTATAACCACCGGAGGAGCTGTCGTAGGTGCCACCCCCCTGTGACACACCTGCCCCCAGTGTTACCTCCACCTCCCCCACATACCCTACCACCGATTGACCTCCCCCACTTACCACAACCTGACCTTGCTCTCTCCTACACCCACTTTGCACAAAGAACTCACCCAAGGCTCTGAACATCTCATCCCCTGCCCCTTGCTCTGGCACAAAACCCTATTACCCTTACATAAACCTTACAACTGGTCCCCCTGAGGATCCTACTGTACCCACCCAACGCACTGTGCCCCATAAAGTCCATCCCACACTTGGTGCATTCACTCTGCCCCCCACTGACCCCTGTGACTGGGTGGAAGACTACTTCCTCCCCCACACTATCTGCCCCCCCCCACTCACCTCCTCCTTCCCTGATTCCCCGCTATTCCTCCCCATCTCTACCTGCCCGCAGAAGTATCTCTAAGGGCCCTAAAACTAACCCTGTCCTCTTCTAGCTGCCTTCTCAGTGCCCCCCTGTCTTGGCGTGGCTTACCAGCCACCCACTGCCCTGAGATCAGCAGCATTCTTTTCTGCTGTATCCGGACACCTTCCGATGTACCCACATCCTTCCTTTCCTACCCTAATGGGCTCAGCCTCAGCAGAGACAGGAAACCCCATAGTCCTAGCCATTCCCCGTTGTGGTTCCTGCTCCCAGCTGCCTTGGATGGCTGCAGGCTCCAGCCTGCCCCTTGTGATGTCCTGTGCTGGGGCAGCGTAGCCACATGCAGCCATCTCCCAGGATCAGGATACCAGGAATCAGGAACCAGGAAAATCTGACTTCGCTCCAGTAAATCCTAGAAGAAAGAGAAAGCTAGGATCCCTCGACCTTGCCAAAAGTACCCCTCACTTAACACCTCCCCCTTGCCCTAAGTACCCCTTACTTAGCCCCCGCCCCTGACCTGACATCACGGCTCCTTAGGGGAGGAGACCCTCAGCCTTAAATCATGCCGCCCTTCCTTACAGAGCTTTCTTTGCCGGCTGTTTACCATTTGTGCCAATAAAACTTGAATTCAGATTTTATTCAATCTAGCCCTTAAAGAACTTTATACAACAATATATCATTTCAAAGTCCAAATATAGCATTATTATTAGAGCGAAATGATCAAAGGTGGTGCTTCGTGCATCTCAAGTACCATCACATTGCATTACAGAGGATATTTCACACATGGAAGTTAATGGGGCTTTTAGTGCAGAAACAGCGTTCTCATAGCTTTTACCATGCATTGATTAGAAAATTACATGGAATCATGCAACATATTGCACTTAAGAATGACTTAAATTCTCACATAATATTTTAATATAGGAACATATTTTAAACTACAATACATTTTGCATTTAAAAAGGGGACTTTAACATTTTTTGTATAATAATCATAATAAACACCTGGACAAAGGGCACCATTCCAGAAACGCGTTGGTACATATATTTTAACGGTCTGGGAACTTGTATGATCCAATAAAGATTACAATTTTCTATGTGAGAGCACCCTCTGGATCTTTTCATTCATCATTTGGCAGTGCTCTGCCACCTTCTCCTATTTTTGTGCTACCTCTCTCAGCAGATCCTGCACGCCACGGAACCTCCATGTTGGATTGCAAGGACTGACAGGACACACTGAAGATCCACAAAGTGAGTCCTTCATTCCTGTTATTTTTGGATTATATTATAATCTGGACTTTTATTTCTTACTATGGGGAGATGTTTATGCTGCCATCCATGCTATTTGTATATATTGCCACAGGCAACACTATGCACTATTCCCCCCCTATGTGTGAAGTATATATTCATTCATTAATCTCATTGAATCTTCTTATACTCTTTCATTCATGTCTAACATGGACACAGTCGTTCTCTGAAGCACCGGTCCCACGTCTATAATAATAATCATTGACAAAATAATAACTAGGGGAAATGACTTTTAGTTATTACTGCACGAGGCTTCGTTATGAATCTGTATTTCACAAACAAAAGAAACCCCAATATCTCCTAATTTCTTTGCAATAAAAATAGGTACACTCTCTCTGTTGCTGTGAAACAAATAATTGAACACAAGTTATTAAAATACATTTGTATGAAAGAAACACACTGATTGCTAACAGGAGATCAACACCTTCATCAACAAACATAATAGTACATTATTTACCCTTGCGCACAGCTCTGGAGGTTTCGAGGAAAGGTTCTGAGGCATTTCCCTGCAGCGAGTGGATAGATTCAGGATTGCAGTGGCAGCCATGTGTGCTGCCTCCATGTCATGGGTATAATCAAAGCTGCTTTTGCTACACGTACTGCTGGCACTGCTGCCTCCACCACAACTCATGTTGCTACTGCTGCTGCTAGGGGCATAGCTGCTGGTTGTGCTGCTAGTAGGGCTTGAATTCTTACAGTAACGTTTCGCTGTGGAGAGAAAGATACAAAAATCAAGCACAATAAAAATAATTTACTAAGATTCTAAAAAGAGTTTGGACAATAGCTCATTTTATTTCCATGCTGTAACCCACTTCAAAAATACTGTGTATGTTTGAATTAAAAAAAAAAAAGAAGCTCTATGATCAGTATTACATCTATAAAGATCTTGGTCTGCTAACAAATGTAGCAATCTGTAGCAATGGGTGTACAGTGTACTTGTATCAGTGGCTCTAATATGCATTGAAATTCATTTCTGATCTTCTTCGCTGTCCCTGGTTTTCTTATTTTACAAGACAGTGGTTTGGAAGAGGACAGGTTTGTGCTGTTCTAAATAAGCAGAAACAAAAGGATTGGTAATGAATCAGTGCACGTCAACCTCTCTGCTTTTCCAATGTTATAAATGTGTTAAATATTGCTGTAGAAATAAAGAAAAACACCACTCCATACTGTAACTGTAGGTTCTATCTGTACCATCAAAGAAGTCTACAGAAGTGTAATGTACAGTAGATTCTACCTATACCATTGTAGCCGAGTCCCCCTTTACCTCTGGCCAGGGGGGAGGGGGGTGGAAAGGCTGGTGACCGGGTCACTGGAGCTCTGCCATTCACCTGACAGCGGGGGCCGCCATCTTGGGTAGTTGCGTATATGCAATGGGAGCCTCACGCATTCGCAGTACACCGTTAGTGCGGTAGCCATTAGCCAGGCTCCGCACGGGACTACATGTCCCAGCAGCCCCAGGGGCTGCTCAAACATGGGCAGCAATAGCCAATTGCTTTGTTTTTTTCAAAGCAGGAGAAAGATACTTTTGGCACGCTAAGTACTGCACGTCAATCGGGAGCAGGACAGCAAGGGGTGAGGTAAGGTCCAGGTAGAAGTACTGCACTGGACTAGGCCAAATATCCCCTCAGGTCTCAGCTAGACCCCAACCACCTATAGTTTGTGTGCTATAGGGAAGGCCCCCAGATAGGGACGCTCCCCATAGCATATTAGTGTCAGTGTTATGGCGCCGTGACGGATGCCACATGGTGAGCTGCGGCCTGCTGTCTGGGACCAGACCACAGGTATTTTAATAGACATTTAAAGGGACACACTCCAGCGGGAGCTCCTTCCACAGGCGGACGCCTGAGGACAAGAGCGAGCGAGGATTCAGCAGACCACGGCGTGGGACCACGTTGCAGTTCGGCAGATCCCTCAGCCAAGTCGGCCTGGTCTGGCCTAAAACCAGGAAGGTATCTAAAATGCACCAACGGCCATACGCAGTGGCTAGCGCTACTCCACACACACTCTTTGGGTGGGCCGGGCTCTGTGGACACTGGGGTGGTTAGGTGCCCAGGGCACCCTCATAACTTTGGGGAGATCTCACCAGAGGTGGACATTGTGGTAGACAGGGGTTCATCATATACCGTGAGGGTATTGTGTGGGTACTCTGTTGTGGGGGTATTGTATAGTTATCTAAGTTTACGTGTCAGTAAAGATAAGTTTGTTATACAAGTGTGTGTATATTTATTATCTGACGGTATTGGGTCCTGTGAGGGGTTATCCTGCTGCGCTAGGATCCCTCTCAGGTGAAGGCGCTGTAACCAGAGTAACCGCGATCACCCCAGGCTCCCAGTGGCGGAGGATCAGGTCTCCTGTATGCCAGACAGGTACTCTGCACACATAGTTCCCTTAGACACAGGGAAAGGGGTCTACAACATCAAAGAAGTATACAGAAGTATAACATCTCTAGATGAGCAGAGAGGGAGGAGAATATTGATGCCTTAGGGATTTCTGAAGTGTTCTCGGCAAGATAGTGTTACCTTACTTTACCACACATACATGCTACCTGGAAATTACTTTTGTTAAACATTTTCATCCCATTACCCATAAGCTAATAGACTAAATTTGGAGAGTTACTTTTGCATACAATTTGCTTAGTGAACCTGTTTATCTCATGGAAAACAACACCCACCAACAAAAATGTAAAAAATTAAGAACATGTAACAGTCACATAGTATTCACTTCATTTTACTGGTTTCAGTGACAGAGAAGATGTCTGAACCTTTAAAATGTTTGAAACACTAAACCTAAATGTAAAAGCTGAAACTCTAAAAAATCTTAGTCATCGTAATACAGTAGCAGCTAAATAAACATATACTGTATTTACAGTACTTGAGAGAAGAAATACAGATAATTGGCACAATTAGACAATGATTATGTTATGACTACTTCAAAAACAATCTAAAATTATGGAATTAATTGTGTGATAATGATTTTTTCCCCATCTTACAATAATATTGACACTTTATAATTAACGTGGTAATACCTTGGTACATCACATCCATACCTTATTTTTATATTTAGGAATATAAATACATGCCACAAAATTGACCTTCATCTAAGTAAGGTACTGTTTTATGCATTTTTTTATCTGTTGTAAAAGCTTCTCTGTAGACCTACTTTATGTTTGATAAAAAAAAACATTGCACCAGGCTAGCTGTACAAGCTGTGTAATGCCGCAGGCATTCATGTAAAAAATGTTTAAGAAGCTAACTGTGACTCCCACTGGATGTTCATTTGCATGTCACTTCCCAGAATCCTTGTCTGCAGCTCGACGTGTTAGAATGGGGCAAAGAAAGCAGTTTATGGGATCTGCTGGCTTAAAACTACAGCAAGGCCCCGCTTCTCGGCGACCCGCTTTTTGGCGATCCACCGATACGTCGGTACCGAGAAGGGGGCCGCCATGTCTGCGCATGCGCAGAACGGGCCGGTCCGAGGTCACGTATGCGCAGAACGGGCCGGTCCGAGGTCGCGCATGCGCAGAATGAGGGGTTTTCCGAGGTTGTGCATGCATGGAAGGGTGAATTGCCGGTCAGCGCATGCGCACACACCGAAAATCACTGGTTCTGCTTTCCGGCAATTTTTGTTTTGCGGCGGGCCCTTAGAATGGAACCCGCCGCATGCCCGGGGCCCTCCTGTAGTGTAACATTCTAACTATAGGGCATACAACAGTTGCTCAAAGGCAATGTCACTGACTTTGAAGAGAGTGCACCTGGTTCGAATCCAAGGAGTAGCCCTCTTTGTACATGTACCTACCAATACTACTGTAACACTCCTATGAACACACATAAGTATATTGATGGGCATACACTCCAGGCAATGCTTGTGAACCAAGGAGAGGACTGAGATTATGGACACTGACATCATGGAAAGATGAGGGGAGAGAGATATTGGTTGAGAGGAGCACGTGAACAGGAGGAAGAGACCCACTTGGAGGGAGAGAGAAAGGACGTGTCCAAAAGAGCTCGACGAGTGAGACAATGTGGTGGCAGAAAAGCACGAACCAGAGACAGTGAATATCACTTGATGAAATGGAACCTGTGGAAGCTGGAGTTCCAAAGTTTTGAGTAGACCTAGTGAAGGCACATCAAGGTGATCACACCTACAACACATGACTATCCTTTCAACATGCACAGCTACCACCACTCTTTCCGAAGTACCAGGCCTGCAACTGTTAATACACACCTCTACATAAGCTCTAATACTGTGCCGGCAAAAACAGTGGCCCTATAAATTTGCAGTATAAAAATCCGTAGTGCCTTGCTTCTTCCATCCTTTTCAGTTACTATTGGATTATCATACAGAGAATCCTGAACCAGGAGCACCGGTAGTTGTATTTACATTTTTCAATATTATAGGTGTGCAGCAGTTCCCTTATTTTATTGATGTCTGAACAGAACACCCTGCCAGCAACCTACTCAGTATACATGTGATTGCTGCCGAGTGTGATTTAGGATACATCAAAATACCACTCGGCAGCAGAGTGAGAAAGCAGACTCCTCATCTTAGTGTGTGTGCATAAAGCAGCATTGAACTCTCACAGTCTAGGAATTCGGTTAACATCCCCTGAGCAGTGTGACTTTAAATACACTGGTGATTAGTCAATATGAATGAGGCACTTTGAGTGCCCTCCACTTGCCCAGGCTTTGAGATGTTGCTGGAAGGAAATTATTTTTCTACAATCACGCTCAGTGATATTTTTCTGCTATATCACAGGCACTTACACTATATGACATGTTCCCTTTTTGCTAAGGCCTTTCTTATGTACTGCAGAGATCTGCTTAGAAATACGTTTTTCAGGGTAGGAAGACCTCACTCACATTTTTTGTATTTATGTTTAGAAAACGTACCCATTCAATAGCATTTTGATAATGTTGCAGTGGTATATATCATTAAATAATAATACTACTTTGAATGTGTTGAGTCATCAAGTTAATGGAGTTAAATCTAAACACTGTTTAAAACATTAATGGGTCCGTAGATTTCTTACCATCATATCCTTTTGGAGATATATCCCTGGACTGCACCTTGGGAGCTATAGCCCTCTTCCCGTAGGCATGATTTTCATAATTGTTGTACTCAAAGGTAGTCTTAGAATATTTCTCTAATTCCTTGGCCAAGTTAGAGCGCGGTGTGGTAGTCGATACATTATTCCGGTAGCCGTACTGAGGAATTTCTAATTGCTTAACAAAACACATGGGCCTGGGAGAGATCAAAAAGAAGTGTTACTGTATTTCCATCTTCATTTTTTGTGTCTTTAAAAATGTAAACATATTAAAACAATAATAACTTTATTTATATAGTGCTTTTCTCCCAATGGGACTCAAATTCCTTCAAGGTTACAAAAAAGGAAAAAAAAGAAGAAAACATTTAAGGTTATAAACGAGACCAACCACATGGAATATACAATACAGGATGGGACGGTACTGTAGTTATTAAAAGTCGGACAGGCTGTGTGATTCATTAATTAAATGCCCGGGTAAATGGATTGGTATTGAGCCTGTTTTTATACATTTCCAGAGATGGGGCCTCTCAAACTGTACGAGGCAGACTGTTCCAAAGAGTGAGAGCAGTGTGGCTAAAAGCTCGCGCCCCAAAGGAAATCAAGGAGATTCTGGGAACTGTTAGGAGTCCTTCATCTGCAGATCGAAGTGAGCGAATGGGAGTGTAGGGAACTAGAAGCTCTTTCAGATACCTGGGACCCTGCTCATGTACAGTAGTGCTTGAATGTCAGCAAGCCAATCAAGAAACAAATTAATAAGTTTACAGGCAGCTAGTGCAGGCAGGGCCGTCTTAACATATGGGCACGCTGGGCAGTTGCCCGGGGGCCCCACAGCATAGGGGGGCCCCACGCGCCAGGCCCATGCGTGCCCAGCAATGCTCTCCCTCCGCCTGGCACCCCGGCTCGCTCTTAGGGTTGCCAGGTGTCCGGTATTTGGTTCCCCTGTTCGGTAAAGGACATGGGATATAGCAGGGCTGCTGCTGCTAGGGGGCTGGGCAGCTTCTGATTGGTTGCTGCTGTGTAATGCAGCCAATCGGGAGGTGGCAGGAGCCAGGGGGTGGGGCCAAAGAGCGGAGGAAAAGTATGCAGCAGAGAAGTGAGGCTGTGTGTGTGTGTGTGTCTCAGTGTCTAGTGTCCTGCCTGTCTATGTTTCAGTGTCCTGCCTGTGTGTGTGTTTGTGTCTCTCAGTGTCCTGCCTGTGTGTGTGTCTCAGTGTCCTGCCTGTTTGTGTGTGTCTCAGTGTCCTGCCTGTGTGTGTGTGTCTCCAGTGTCCTGCCTGTGTGTGTGTCTCAGTGTCCTGTCTGTGTGTGTGCCTCAGTGTCCTGCCTGTGTGTGTCTCAGTGTGTGTCTGTCTATCTGTGTCCTGTCTGTGTGTGTCTGTCTATCTGTGTGTGTGTATCTGTGTGTGTCCTGCCTGTGTTTGTATCTCAGTGTCCTGCCTGTGTGTGTGTCTCAGTGTCCTGTCTGTGTGTCTCACTCAGTGTGTATCTGTCTATCTGTGTCCTGTCTGTATATGTGTGTGTCTCAGTGTGTGTGTGTCTATCTGTGTCCTGTCTGTGTGTGTCTCAGTGTGTGTGTATGTGTGTGTCTCAGTCTCTGTCTGTGTCCTGTGTCCTGCCTGTATATGTGTGTGCCTCAGTGTGTGTGTGTGTTTGAGTGAGTATCTCAGTGTGTGTGTGTGTATGTGTATGTATATATATATATATATATATATATATATATATATATATATATATATATATATATATATATATATATGTATGTATGTATGTATGTATGTATGTGTGTGTGTATATATATATATATATATATATATATATATATATATATATATATATATATATATATATATATATATATGTATGTATGTATGTATGTGTGTGTGTATATATATACAGGCATACCCCGGTTTAAGGACACTCACTTTAAGTACACTCGCGAGTAAGTACATCTCGCTCAAAAGGCAAACGGCAGCTCACGCATGCGCCTGTCATCACGTCCTGAATAGCAATACCGGCTCCCTACCTGTACCGAAGATGTGCGCAAGCGGGGAGACTATAGAGCCTTTTACAAATGCCTTAATTACATCAGTTATGCACGTATATGACGATTGCAGTACAGTACATGCATCGATAAGTGGGAAAAAGGTAGTGCTTCACTATAAGTACATTTTCGCTTTACATACATGCTCCGGTCCCATTGCGTACGTTAATGCGGGGTATGCCTGTATATATATATATATATATATATATATATATATATATATATATATATATATATATATATATATGCAAATATAACTGTATGCTCATCTGCATGTCTTAGGCAGGTCTGCATCCCGCCTTTCCCCATTATCACCCAGCATACAGCACTTCCACTGTAGCAAGGGATTCTGGGAAATGACATGCAAATGAGCACACAGTGTCACTTTTTGCCTCAATAACCATTTTTAACATGGTTCCCTATAGGCTTAAGCTTGCTGCATGGTCACAGCTTTGAGCACAGCCAGGTTTAAGGTGCATACCCAGAAAACCACCCACAGACAGCTGTTTCGACCTTAATGGGTCTCATCAGTGTGGGGTTGATTAACTGGGTATGCAAAGAAGCTAAAGGATGGGCCAACCATAATACAGAGTTAAGTTATGGTGAGTAAAAAAAGTGACAAAAACCCTCCACAGCAAAGCAAATATGCAAATGTAAATACAACTGTATGCTCATCTGCATGTCTTAGGCAGGTCTGCAACCCCGCCTTTCCCCATTATCACCCAGCATACAGCACTTCCACTGCAGCAAGGGATTCTGGGAAATGACATGCAAATGAGCACACAGTGTCACTTTTTGCCTCAATAACCATTTTTAACATGGTTCCCTATAGGCTTAAGCTTGCTGCATGGTCACAGCTTTGAGCACAGCCAGGGTTAAGGTGCATACCCAGAAAACCACCCACAGACAGCTGTTTCGACCTTGATGGGTCTCATCAGTGTGGGGTTGATTTTACTGGGAATGCAAGAGAGGCTATGGGATAGGCTAAACCACAATACTGAGTTAAGTTATGGTGAGTAAAAAAAGTGACAAAAACCCTCATATATATAATATATATATATACATATATATATATATATAATGTCTCAGTGTGTGTGTGTGTGTGTGTGTGTGTGTGTGTGTGTGTGTGTGTGCGTGTGTGCTTGTGTGTGTGTGTGTGTGTGTGTGTGTGTGTGTGTGTGTGTGTGTGTGTGTGTGTGTGTGTGTGTGTGTGTGTGTGTGTGGTGACAGACAGTACATACAGTACTGGCAACTTGTTTAATTGCTCACTCACCCTTACTTTTCTTTTACTATACTAACAGTCTTCCAATTTTCAAGATCTATTAAAAATAACCAAATTCTCTGAAAGGCTCCATAACTCAGCTCTCATCACAGCAGCATTGCAATCTCTGCAGCACCCTTACTTACAGATCACCCCCAAGAAGGCAGAGCAGGTTACTTATCCAATGGAATGATTTAATATGCAATTGAAAGCTGGATTTTGAAGTCTAAATTTGAAAGCTACTGTACTGATAATGACAGGGAGGGGGGCGGGTGAGAGGATGAAGAGATGGGGGTAACAGAGGATGAAGGGAGGGGGTGAGAGGATGAAGGGAGGGGAGATGGGGGGATGAGAGAGGATGAAGGGAGGGGAGATGGGGGGGATGAGAGAGGATGAAGGGAGGGGGTGAGAGGACAAAGGGGTGTGTGATGGTGAGAGGACAAGGGAGGAGAGAGAGGATTAGAAGGGGTGCAACAATCTTGGAATTTGTGGGAGGAGCAGTAAGATCAGTATTGCTCGCCATGTAAGTATGACTGCAGGTCAGTTATTTATAAATGATCTGACCATTACGTCATTTGTTCTAAATTTCACTCCAAGTATGCACCAATTTGCACTATTTCATATTCTATTTCCTCAAACAATCCTTGGAAGGGTGCTCCCTCCCAAGACTCCTCCCCAGATTTTTTACGAAATAGAATATAAATTGGTGCAAATTGGTGAATACTTGGAGTGAAATTTAGAACAAATTACATAACAGTCAGGTCATTTATAAATAACATTCTTCCCCACCAATGATTCTCGAGTGCGTCGCACCTTTCACCATTGTGTCCAGTATTTTTGGACAAGCCACCTGGCAACCCTACTCGCTCTCCCCCCGCCCGGCACCCCGGCTCCGCTCGCTCTCCCCCTGCTCGGCACCACGGCTCCGCTCGCCCCCCCCCCCCCCCCACCTGGCACCCTGGCTCCCCGGCTCCGCTCTCTCTCCGCCCGCCCGGCACCCTGGCTCGCGTCACAGCCGCTCACAGCCTAGCAGTGCAGCACTTCCGGTGCCTGCTGCTGCTAGTGAGCGCGTGGGAGGCTGGGAGCGACAGTGTAGGCAGGGCCCCGTGCACTGCTTTGCCCGGGGGCCCCTAATGTTGTTAAGATGGCCCTGAGTGCAGAGAACAGAGAACAGGTGTCCTGTGGCTAGAACAGGTCTGGTTAGTTAACAACCTGGCCGCAGCATTCTGCACCAGCTGCAGGCAGCGTAGCTGTTTCCGAAAGACCCAGGCAGAGTGCATTAAAGTAGTTATAGCTTATATTTATTCTAAAACTTAAAATGTACTGTTTTGAATGACTTCATTGAACAAATGAGTTATCAGTAAACACTTCCCATTCGTTGCCAGGCTTTACCATTCAGTTCCTTAACCTTTAGCCTGGTGAGGGTAATTGTTAACCTTATGCTTTTTTGTTTTTCATCCAAAACACATCCAAATCTCCACTTCCAATATTACATTGTGGTAACTGTATTTATATTTATTAATTTCCAATGAGAAGTGACTTCATGTTACTATTGCTTTATGTAGGTGTATGCTATATCATAATTCCAAGTCAAACCCCTCAGAATCTAATACAGCCATATGCCCGTACTGTAGATTGCAGCATTGCATCTGTACGAATGATCTTGATGAGACAGAGGCCCCAGAATTGGGTCGTAGGCTCCTTAAGGGCTGCGACATCCTGATTGGCATGAGCGGGGGGGCGGCTAACCCCCCCTTCCTCCACGGATTGGGAAGGCTGCTTGACCCCTCCCATCTAGGGGGAGGGGGGTGAGAGGGTATAAAGAGAGGGTCCCTAGGGGGAAGAGTCAGAGCTAACGGAATTTTTTCCCTTTCCTTACAGGATTTTTGTTGTGGATCTGCAAATTTTCCAGTCATGATGAAAGGCCTCGTGGAGTACAGCAGCTCCCCGCTGTATGAAGACCCCTCGAGCCCTGCCAGCCTCACCCACCTGGATCCTGAATCCGATGCTGCGGCTGCAACTGAGGTGTGCATGCCTCGCGCAGATCCCAGCGCAGAGGTGCGGGCAGAAACCCATGTGCCCATTCCCCCAGCCCGGCCAGGTCCCCCGCTAAGGGCAGGCGGCTCCCGCCAGCGCCCGCTCATACCCCGCTGCCTCCTTTGCTCCCAGGCTCCCCCCCAAGTGAACCCCTTACCGTGGCCGCCTCTCGGTTCGCACCCCTGTGAAGCCCCGCCACCCACGCTCACCTTCACCTGCCCAAGCGCGGTCCCGCCGGGCTCCCCGCCACCAGCCTTCCCGCCCGGAGGACCGGGTCACTGGGGAGGGCTCCTCCGCCCTCGATAGTGCGCAGCCTCGCCGCCGCCAGCCCCCGCGCTGCGAGCCCGCTCACCCCCCTGCCGGTGACGGCCGCGCACTGCCTGACAGACAGGTACCCCCCTACCAGCCCTCCCAACCAGACCGCGGGAACCATCTGGCGCCGTGTGCGCCAGCCGGGGTGCGCGCCCCCTGCTTAAGAACCCCCCCGGCCGTGGGGACAGCCGGATTCCACGTTCACCTTCACCAACCTCCTCACCCCGATCGCGGGGAATATCAGGTGCCGCCCGGTGCGCGTGCTGGCCACCAGGTCCCCCCCTTCCTGCTAACTCACCCCGATCGCGGGGACTGTCAGGCGCCGACAGAGATGCGGGCCCCACTCCCCCTGCTCAGTTTCCCCTCCGGCCGGGGTCCACGTGCTCCTCGGCGCCATTACTCACCTCCCTCCAATTTGCAGCAGCAGGGGAGGGAGGGGCACTCTTCCCCCGCGCGGGCTGCAGCCTGGCCCCCCCCGCTGTTCTCTGGCTTCTATGAGCAGGGGGAGGGGGGGTTCCCTGCCCGAGTTCCTTAAGGGGACAGGAGGTCACAGGCAGGTCTGCAGAGGCAGGCTGTTACCTTGGCTCTTCAATGCAGCAGCGCCACCATGAGGCCCCTGCTGGTACTGCAGGGTGACCTCAATTTCACCCCTCAGGGCAACCTCAACCTTACCCCTCACAGTATAGGACAGACTGTGACCAGGGTTACAACCGTGAAACACCAACTTATTACATACCGCCACACGCCATACCCAACCACCCCACCTACTTACCTTCAGCTGGCAGGGGCGCGGGCGGTCCAGTGTATAACCGCCACAGCCACTGTGGGGCCCCTGCCCCTCCCACCCATGGGTCACGTCGGGTCGGGGGATTTAATGTGACCCAGCCCCTGGATACCGCATGGGAACCGCAGGCTGGGTCCTCTCAGATTCCGCTGGAAGCATCGGCTAATGAGTGGTCATCTCACACCTGGGATTCGGACCAGGACCCCTACCCACCTTCAGCGGCGCATGGTGAAGAGGACAATAGACGCCGCACCCAGTCGACATGCTCCACTTCTGGGTCAGCGCAGGATGCTGACCCGACCAACGGGATTCAGGGTAAGGAAATGCATCCTATGTCTAGTACTGAGAGTAGTGATTCGGATAGTGACAGCGACATTTTAGAGTCAGAGAGTGCAACACGGCTACACAAAACCCCGATGTATAAATTCCTAAAGAGACAGCTAGTGGAATTAACTGGTCACTTAAGGCTAGGCCAAGCGGGGCAATGCAGGAGGCAGCGGGGGAGAGCAAGGCCCCTAAAATAAAGGACGGTAGCATCAGCGCCAATGCAGAAATGAAGGGGAAGGACACGTACCCCTGCGCTATGACCTCTCTCTCCAGTCGGGTTACACCCAAGGTGAGAAAAGCAATTATAAAAGCGAAATTCACAGACGTATACGACCTTTCTACTGAGGGGTTACCGGCCAAGAAAAAAGCAAAGGCTGCAGGCGATGAGAGCGGTAACAAGCATAAAACATGGACAACTGGCTAAGGGGTTACCTCGTATTAGCCAGCTGCCTGCTAGCAAAGCACCCAGAGGAGGGTCTGAACATCCTAAAATACATTGAACTGATACACGACACACACAAAACTTATGGGGGCACAGCATGGTGCGAATACGATGAGGACTTTAGGCACAAGATGCATGGGAACCCAGTCTTGAATTTTGGCACTAAGGACCTGGACTTATGGATTCGCCGGGTTACACCGGAGAAATTTGCTCCCTTGGCCATGGGGCCGGGTGGGCGGCCAGCTAGTCAACCACTGGGTAAACCCAAGAGATCAGAGTGCTGGGACTTCAATAAAAGCTCTTGCTCAAGGGGAGTGGAGTGTAGGTTCCGACATGTTTGCTCACTCTGCAACGGCGGCCACCCAGCGCAGAAATTTTATAAAAAAGCCAGGACCACCGGCAAGCAGGCTGATAGTGGCTCCAGCAAGGGCGGCAACGCCAATTAAATTAGAATGTATGCTGCCATGGCTCCAGGCCTACTCTTGTCAGGCGACAGCGGATTTTCTCGAGAAAGGTTTTAGGGAGGGTTTTGTCATCCCAGTTGGGTCCAATTTGGTAACCACACGCGCAAGTCGCAATCTTAAATCCGCTTCGATATACCACATGTTGTGCGTGAAAAAATAAACAAGGAGGTAAGCCTGGGACACATGGCAGGGCCATTTCACTCACTGCCCATACACAATTTAATCATATCGCCCTTAGGGGTAGTTCCAAAGAAAGTACCCAGCAAATTCAGGCTCATTCAGCACCTACCTACCTATCTTACCCCAAGGGTAGATCCGTCAATGACGCGATCGACCAGCAGGTGTGCCATGTCCAATACCAGTTGTTCGATAGGGCCATCAGCATAGTCAGGACTTATGGGAGGGGGCCCCTTATGGCCAAGATAGACATAGAGTCAGCATTTCGCCTGTTATCCTTACACCCAGATAGTTTTAGGCTCATGGGTTACAAGTTCGAGGGGGCTTACTACGTGGACATGTGCCTCCCCATGGGCTGCGCCATTTCCTGCTCCTTTTTTGAGGCATTTAGCATGTTTATACACTGGTGCATAATAAAGAGTACGGGGTGTGACACTATAGCCCATTACTTGGATGATTTCCTCCTTGTGGGGCCCCCCGAGTCCACACTTTGCAGGAGGCTCTTAGAGAGCAGCTCTGCGCTAATGAGAAACATGGGGATACCTATAGCTGAGGATAAAACAGAAGGCCCGGTCAGCACCTTATCATTCCGAGGGATTGAGATCGATTCAGTGGCCGGAGAATCTAGGCTGCCCAGGGATAAAATTATCAAACTGAGGGGCCTTATTCAGGAATACAACGGTGCTAGGAAGGTTACACTAAGGCAGATGCAGGCACTGCATGGGCTCCTAAATTTTGCATGTAGGGTCATACCCATGGGCAGGATTTTCAGCAGGAGATTAGAGAGATCGACCACCGGGGTATCCCATCCACTGCACCGTATCAGGGTCACTAAAGAACTTAGAGCCGACCTGGGTGTCTGGGAAGCTTTCCTCCAGGACTTTAATGGCAAAAAGCAATGGATTGAAGGGGGCTGTAGTAACCAAGAGCTAGAGCTGTTCACAGACGTGGCGGGGTCGCTAGGCTTCGGCGCTTACCTCAAAGGGGAATGGTGCGCAGAACGATGGCCCCAGTCATGGATAGACTCGGGTTTAATAAAGAATATCGCCTTCCTGGAGCTGTTTCCCATCATAGTGGCGGTAGAGCTTTGGGCTAAGGAGCTCAGTAACAAACACATAATATTCTGGTCTGACAACCTTGGGGTGGTGGGAGCAGAAAACTGCCTCCCTGCAACATCAAGCCCGGTGATACGGCTATTGCGGACGCTGGTGCTGCTTTGCATGCGCAGCAACATCAACTTTAAAGCATGTCCCAGGGAGATTAAACGTGATAGCAGATGCCTTATCGCTGTTCAATTGGACAGCGTTTAGGCGAGCAGCGCTAGCGGCAAATGCCATAGTTCTAACGTGCCCATGTCACCTTTGGCAGATAGGGATATAGGACTAATGGGCAGGTGACATAGGATATTCAGCGCTCGTGCTGTACATATATAACGTGTTGGAAAAAATCCCCTTGCTGCATGTGTGTGGAGCGTCTCCCCAAGCAGCTCCCAGAGCAAGGTGATCCCCCCAGGAGGGGAGGGGGGGCACCCTGGAATACAAGAAGAAAAAGTGCACACAATGCGCACCAGGGATTAAAATAATAATTTTATTAGTAAATATTCTACTGAGGGGATCCAACCCCACCTCAGTGATAAAAGGTCACACAGCTAGGTTCAGTTCCAATGAACATGAACCCTAGGATATACATTGATTACTCTAAATCCACAAACAGCATAACACACAAAGAGAAAAAATGAGACAGTATTGAAATAAATAAAACAGAACGCTTGATCCTGAGTATACTAGTATATAATAACACCATTCAAAACTGTCTAAAGCTGGCAGGGGGAGACGGAGACTCACACTGAGGCCAAAGGCGGGTCCGCGGCAAACGTATGAAGATCCGGATCACGTCACCGCAGAGATGGAACCACCGCCTGGGCTTCCTGCAGGCACCGTCTCAGCCCGTCAGCAATATGTATGAATTTTTTTTTTAAATGAAAATATATATGAAATGTCCATTAAGTGATTATGTCAATAGTGTATTTCTCTGTTTTCCCTTGTGGGTATATATTCAATCATTGACGTGTCATTGCAGTCCAAGCATGATAGATATATGGATTGCTGGGTTTGCAATATGTTTTATATCTACAGTTCAGCAATGAATGGGTTAATATTAATTTATTTCTCCTGTTCTTTATTAATGCCATGTATATGCAGTAGACAATGAGTATGTATGCCGTTTTGAACAAGCTGTATGTATTACCTTGGCTTGTACTGGCACAATATTGCTGCTCTTATAACTTTAAATCACATTCAGTGAGTGTATGGCACTCATTGGATGTTTGTTCTAGGCTCGGCTCTTCGATTGGCTGTTGCCTATACAAATACGCGTGGATGACGCTGTGCTCCTGACGAAGCACGTAGTGCGAAACGACAGGTCATCCTGCGTGTGTTGCTGACGGGCTGAGACGGTGCCTGCAGGAAGCCCAGGCGGTGGTTCCATCTCTGCGGTGACGTGATCCGGATCTTCATACGTTTGCCGCGGACCCGCCTTTGGCCTCAGTGTGAGTCTCCGTCTCCCCCTGCCAGCTTTAGACAGTTTTGAATGGTGTTATTATATACTAGTATACTCAGGATCAATCGTTCTGTTTTATGTATTTCAATACTGTCTCATTTTTTCTCTTTGTGTGTTATGCTGTTTGTGGATTTAGAGTAATCAATGTATATCCTAGGGTTCATGTTCATTGGAACTGAACCTAGCTGTGTGACCTTTTAACACTGAGGTGGGGTTGGATCCCCTCAGTAGAATATTTACTAATAAATGTTATTATTTTAATCCCTGGTGCGCATTGTGTGCACTTTTTCTTCTTATATCGGACTAATGGACCTGGTCCAGAAGTCGCTAGCCCCACGCACCTGGAAAACCTACCTCCAGGCTTGGCACACATGGATAGCATTCAAGTAAAAGGACAGCGTTGAGGGTAAGTGAGGTAGCAGCGTGCAGATCATTAGCTTTCTACAGGCCCAGAAGGCATCTGGGGTGACGCGGACCAGTGTTGGGGCCATGTTGGCAGGTTTGGCTTTCTTCCTGAAGCTACATAACCGCAAGGACATAACTAAGGATTTCATAGTAAGGAGAATCCTCATAGGCTGGGATAGAGGCGAAGCCAAGAGAACTGATGGTAGGGAGCCGGTAACGTTAGACAGGCTTGAGGTATTGATGATGGCAGCAAAAGAGGTATGTGTCAATACAGCGGAAAGGGAACTGTTCAGAGTAGCATTTTCCGTGGCTTTCTTTGGCGCCTTCAGGGTCGGAGAGCTAGTGGCAGCATCTAAAGCAAGCCAGGGTGTGGGTTTGCTTTTTGCAAACGTGGTTATCAATGCTACGTCGGTGGCGTGCAGGTTCTACAGGTCTAAAACCGACCAAGCGGGAAGGGGTGCTTGGGTTCACCTCACGAGGAACCGTAACGGAAAACTGTGCCCAGTGGCGTTGATTAAGCGCTACGCAAGGCATAGGCCCAAGGTAGGGGGCAATTTCCTCATCCATCAGGACTTGGCGCCTCTCACAAGGTACCAGTTTCAAAGCATTTTTAGGTGGTGCCTTGCTGCTGGGGGGATGGATCCTAGTTTATTTGGTACACATTCCTTTAGAATCGGCGCCCTACAGCGGCAGCTGAGAATGGCTGTACGCCGGAGCAAATAAAATAACTGGGGAGATTGAAGTCCAGTGCCTATAGGGGTTACATCAGGGCCAAAGGTCACAGCAACGTGCGGATGCAAGAAAATTAACATGTTTTTCCCTCTCAGTAGGTAGCCGTGCAAGAACCCTGGAAGTTTGGATCATGGGTCCTCCATCCATTGGGCGCACGAGTGGGCGAAGGATCAGCGGTGCGGCCAGCAGCTGGGGTTTAAGGAAGAGAGGGTGAATTTGCATTGGCTTGGTAAGAGAGGGATGCGCTTGGCTGATTTGCAACCAGCTCTGGACAAGGCGCTTGAAAAATGTATGGTGAAACCGGACGTTATTGTACTACACCTCGGGGGGACCGACCTAGCCAACACCAAAACCCTAGAGGTAATTTATGGGTTACAGCAGGAATGCACCCGCTTGAAGGCGCTGTGGAGGGAGGTAGTAATCATTTGGTCAGAAATTATTCCAAGGCGGATTTGTAAGGGGCCGGGTAAATGGATCAGGAAAGAAAAGGCTAGGAAAAAGATTAATAAGGCCATGGGCAAATTCATCCTCTCTTGTGGCGGTAAAACCCTTAGGCACAGAGAGATTGACGCCAAGGACGGCAGCTGGCACCGAAGAGATGGTGTACATCTATCGCCAAAGGGTTTGGAGGTGTTCCTACATAACATCAAGGGGAGTTTGCGGGAGGAATTAAGGCCAGAGGTCGCAGCTTTGGGTGGGCGTGTCGGCCCCAGGCAAGCCAGTGCCCGGCAGAGGGGCCTCCGGGTGGCGGAGCTGCCACGCCAGCCAAGCTCAGGAGACGGAGAACGGGCAAGGACTTTAGGGTCCGCCTATCAGCTGGAGCCCCTAGAACAGCTCGGCAGGCTGGAAGCGCCGGCTTTAGGGCCGGGCCGGCCTATGCCCAATCAACGCTGGTAAAAGGCTGAGCGCCAGCTTTAGGGCTGGGCCTAAGCTGACCCTATGGGCGGGAGGGGGAGGGAATGCAGCCCAACATCGGCTGATAAGGATCTCTCCCTCCCATTTTACAGTGCTTTTGGGCGGGGGGAGGGAGCGCAGCCAATTACTGGCTGCTGGGCAAGGATCTCCACCCCACACACATGCTACGGGCGGGGGAGGAAGCGCGGCCAATTGCTGGCCGCTGGGCAAGGATCTCCCCCCCATTTCGCATGGATCCTGCTGGGCTGGCGGGCAGGCTGGTTCATTTTAACAGCGGGTGTTAAAATAAAGCTGTGACCTTTTCTTCCAACCTTGTGTGGTGTGACGTTATTTGGTTTAGCGTTACAAAGTAGGGGCGGCGCTTAAAGCCTTTATTAAAAATATAAAACACCGACATTAAAACAAAGGCGTGTATATCGTGCCTGGGAACTGTATTTTTACAGGGTGGTCTCCTACAGCTCTTTGGTAGTCCTCAATGTCTGGAGACCCGGTTCCCGATATCTGGGGACCCCACAGTTACAGGAATATTTGTAGCTATTTTTGTGACTGTTTTGCCATGAGCCCGGCTACCACATTGTTTCCTCAATTTGCCATGTTGACCCCCAGTCAACCCCTGGCTCATACCAACTGAACCGGGGGGGGGGGGGGGGGGGCAAACTTCAGGGCACCATCAATGAGCTTTTGGGGAACCCACAATTCAGGTACAGGTAAGATTTTTTAAAAGGTCAGAATTGATTGCCAGGAAATGCTGCTTTAAGCAGTCCAGTGGTGTTGGAATCCATCTTTAAAGAAATTGGGTTATTTTAACCACTATGGAAAAGGGACTAGATAGTGAAATACCAGAGATAAATCCTTTCTATCTAAATGAAAGGCAAATCTCTGGATTGGTACATAAACACCTTTTCAAAGTACTGCCATCAGCCATGTTCCCAGGGTAAACATGTAAAGAATATCCATTATCAGTGTTGTATGAAATGTGCAGATAAGTCAACTCTCCCTTATTATATATTTATTTGTACCAGGTTTCAGAAAACATCCCATACACACCTTAAAACACGATCCGATGCTTGGTTTGATTTTGATGCATCACAACCCTGATGCTTTTCTTGAGCTTTTGCTAATTTCTCTGCTGCTGCAATGGGACACCCCGACAGGCTACAATTAAAAAGAAATGAATGAAAAGTAATTTGTGTCGGTAAATCATGTTGTGCCACCACCATTAATACACACATTTCTCATATCTATTTCTTTTTGGATTTATATAAAATAAATAAATAAAACTTTGAAATCATTGTGCATAAAAATTACAATAGTCTAAATCTTTTTTTTTTTTTTTATAGATATCATGTTAGAATAGCATTGCTTATATTCGCTATGCAATAAGACACTTTGCAGTGATGGAAGACAGCTTACACCCCATTCCAGTGAATGGACCATACAGTAATTTGTCTTCTGGTTTTGGAAGGTGCCTTATAAAATAACACTATTATGTAAGGATGAGCTTTTGTCTAATGATATAGCAAGAAGTCCTATTACACCTCTTGCCTATAGGAAAGGGTAACTTTTAAGCGTATGTTTTTCTGAATTGGAATTGATAGTGCCAGAAAAATATAAAATCCATGAAATTAAAACAGTTTGAAAAGAACTGCCTAGAAATACAATTAATATATATATGGCACTGTGTGCTCATTTGCATGTCATTTCCCAGAATCCCTTGCTGCAGTGGAAGTGCTGTGTGCTGGGTGATAATGGTGAAAGGCAGGGTTGCAGACCTGCCTAAGACATGCAAATGAGCATACAGTATATTTACATTATATATATATATATATATATATATATATATATATATATATATATATATATATATATAATTATACACCTGTACTATACATGCATAACTTTAATAATTTAGCACTATACTTAAAAAAATGAAAACAATGTTAACCTTTACCAAAGACATTTAAAATACAAAGGAAAAAAAATAAGTTTTAAAGTCTCTTCATAAGGAAAAATATCTGTAACAAAGTATTTTATCTTGGTAAGAATACATTTTTATAAAACATGTTTCTACTGAGTGGCAATTAAATCCAGATGTTATCGTTTTTTTTTTTTTTTTAAACTTAATTTTTATTAAAATTTTTAGGGAGAGGGGGAAATTAAGAAAATAAAAGATGGGGTGGGGGGGAGGGTACAAAAAATAGAGATGGGAGAAAGAACACATTCATTTAGAATTTTACCTAACAAATCATCTTAAAATATTCAATCACACAGTTAATATAAATATCATTTTTTTTACAACAAAATTAAGTGGATATTAATTTCTGGTTGACTAGCACTCAGAATCCAAGGTAACCACACCTTCTGAAAATCTGTGCAGGTGTCGTTATTAAGACTAACCAATTTTTACATGCAGCAAATCGTCATCGTTTTTTTATCCTGTTATACTGTAAAGTAAAACTTTTTCATCAGTGTAAAAAAAAAGCACAAGTGGGCATTAACTGTCATCTTTTTCAATTCATATGGGACTACTAAAAACTGCTGTTGCTGCAGAAATATAGCACCTAAAATGCTGTGCTTACCTTCTGTGAGAGTTCCTGTTGCTGTTCACATGACCTCTCCCTGTGCAGCCTAGTGTTGGGCACTTAAGAACATTTTCATGCATGGCAAGAACTTGACAGAAAAGAGTAAGACAAAAATAATTGTGTCAAGAAGAGAAAAAACAGAGTCTCACCAACCGCGGCAACAAAATTATTAAATATTATAAGTTCTGTCGCCAACCAGAATTTGTCATTATTATTTCAGAGGATTCAGGGTGAGTAGGGATATTTTATTTTTGTATTTATGCATTTTTGTATATGTTTAATATATAACTTTATTGATCAGCTATACAATAAATCAACTGACATGTCATTCCAGTACCCATTCCCCATATTCTGGCGTTGCAGTTCCACATATAAAATGATCTATTTTTGTTTCACATAATATTTTTTTTATCTCAAGTGTAATACTGCCTAAGAAACAGACAAAAGGCAGTAATACCCTGTCAAGCTGCATTTACGCATGCTGCAGAAACATACAAGATAAACTCACCTTTATCTCTTCTCTTTTTGAAAAGCACAGGCCGAATGCCCAAAGCTATGCTCTTCTCTGAATTTCTGCAGTCTTTTTGAGTAATATTAAGCCATTTATTAAAATTACAAATGACCCAGGTGTATTTTTAAATTACTAGCAAAAGAAAAATGAGTTGCCTACTCTCAACCACAAACATTGCCTTTGAGCACACAACCTGTTACCATGACATTATTATGATGTCAGAAGATTATAATGACTAAAATGTCCCTAATGGCTGAAACCTTAAAGATGGGTGAGAATAACAGGTGAAAGTATTTATTAATCAAATATAATGTAAATAAAAAAAAATATTTTAAAGAACTGAAAAATTATAACGCCTAGGCCCACATAATCTTACAGTAGTTAGCATATTTAATGTAACATTCTTCTTTATCTTTTTTCATCTTATCAGATACCCATCATCATGCGTCTTCTCTCGGCTGACCACTATGGTGTCATATAGGTCTTGTCACAGTGCATAACACATGGTAGGTGGCCATGGAGTAAACCAACCAATCATGTTGGTTGATTTACCACATAGTAATAACTCATACCCTCAAACATTGGTGGGACATTTTTACCCTAGTGATGTCTTAGTATGAGAGATTACCACATGGTACATGAACAAATCTGATTAACTGAAAGGCCACCAACTACGTGTTACTCCATGGTGACAAGACCTAATACCTCAGCCATTGGCCAAGAGAGGACACAAGAAGATGAGCATGCAATAGCAAGAAAAAGGATATAGAAGAAAATAATAATAAAAATAAGAGTATTATTCTAAACACAGAGAACTATCGATTTTAATCAAGATCTAAGATGACTCAGCGAGGGATATGGTCAATTGCTCTATGTCATAGAGGCTTTGCTCTATTATACCTCATTTGAGGCCTCGAATTATATTTTTTGCATTACTTTTTTCTGTTTCTTATTTGGGAGGCCGTGAAGTGGACTAGATTATTTTTTACATTATTTAAATATTGTTGGGGATTTTTTTATGGTTGGGCTTTGGCCCACTGGATTACCACATTGGATTAGTCCATGGGGTTCATGGAGGATTATATATATATTATATATATATTATATGTATATACACTACCTCCACCCCAAAACGCACAATACCCCTTTTATCAGATTTACTTAGAGCCCTATTAGCCAAATTAGGGGTTATAAGGCTGTAGGCTATGGTATAAAAAATACATAAATATGATCAAGGTAGAGTGGTTGAGTAATTGTAATAGGCTCCCCCGGGGACGTTGGCTAAGTCCCCCTGGGAAGGGAGGTGGTGGTTAGCCCCTTGTTTGCAATAGCATTTAGTAAGGCATTGCCAAGAAATGTCTTACTAAAGCTTTGGAATACAAGTATGTGTAGCACCCTAGGGTGCATGCTATACTTTTCTTAGAACATCCTAGTCCCTACAGGGAGGTAAGGGGGTACATCCTCTTACATGTCCTAATTAAGTAAACAATTTCAAGTATCTTATTCCATGTTACTTATTTTATGTTGCAAATCATCTAGATGGTGATTGGCTGGTCTCTGCTTCTCAGAAGGTACTGGAAAGGTCCACCCTTTAGGGCAGGGATGTGCAAACTGGGGGTGAGATTGTTTTGGGGGGTGTGGAGTTACAGAGGCCCAGCGCTCTTCCCCAAGGCATTTAAATTAAATGCCGGGGGACTGCGTGAGGCCTCGGTAACTTCCCTTACCGTAACTCAGTCGGCTTGGGCGATGCGTCGCCATAGCAACACAGCATCAAATGACGCCCCGGGGTCACATACCATGATGTCGCATTACCCTGCAGTGTCATTTGACGCTTTAGACTAGGTAAGGGGGGGTGGTGGCGGGAGCAGTTGGGAAGAGCAGGCGGGGGCGCAGGGCAAAAGGTTTGCGCACCCCTGCTTTAGAGGATGACTTTGTAGTAAGGCTTTCTCTTTTTCTGCCCAGCAACAGGGGTAGGGTAAGGTTATAAATATTATGTACCTGGCTATCTTTCCTCATATCCTAAGTGGACCTGTGTTGAGTGGATATTCAGGTCTCCTAGCCCTGTAATTAGGGGTAAGCAAAATGTCTTGTTTTCTAAGTTAGGGCAAGTCTCCCAGTATTGGAGCCCTAGAGACACTACACTAAATCAGGATCCCACCACAAGTGGGTTCTTCACACGGGATCATGAGGAGAACTGGAAGAGCTGCTGAGGAATTGCAGGAAAAAGGTTGCAGCTCTGTTTTTGGCAGTAGGGGAAAGACTTGAAAAAGAGCAACTCTGCTTACAAGCCTCATGGTTGAGGAAACCTGAGTGTATGTGTCTGCAAGTTACCTGAAAACCTGTTCTGTTGCTGCTCTATTCGGACTCTTTAATAAAAGGTAAGAAAGTTCCCAGCACCTTTTTCCTTTTCTTGCTCAACACCCCAGCCTGCAAGAGGTTCCAGCACCCTGAGATACAACGTAACCGCTAAGCATCTGCTGCACACACAAGAATCTCACTTTGCGATATGTTCAATCACTTTGGTGTAGCCCCTCTACTATTGGCTGGGGGTAGAGGTGTAACATATCTGTATGTAAGGGAAGGAGGTGGAGGAGGGATAAGTTTACTATTATGTATTAACATGGATGTTATGTATTACTGTTATATGTATTAACCCATTATGGTAAATAGGGGACAGCAAGTCATGGGACGCCCATGTGAGCTACCAAGGAGTTAATATATTAAAATGTTGATAAGTTTATTAAATTAACTTTTATCATCTATACAGTATTAGAGATGAGAGTAACGTCACGTTAATTTAACGTAACGCAGCTTTATCCGTAAATAACGTGACATTATCCCTACTGTAATGACCTAAAATAGGGTCGTTACTTATGCTGATCATTACGTTAACGCATGGACAATAACATTATTTCTTTTATCAGATTATCATTGTTTAAATAATAATTGAATTATTATTGTTTAATACAATTATTCATAAATTCATTATGAGTAATTCTGTATATATGAAAAAATATAAGCATATCAAGTACAGCGTTGTGTAAAAAAAAACATATTAATTTATTTATCACAAACTACATGCATATACTGCATACAAAAACATACATAAAAACACCATAACATACTGTATAATGCTGAAGAGATGGCTATCTCCTAAATTCTAATGTAATATTGACTGAGGAGATGTATAAATGTGTCAAATATTAGCACTCCAAAAGAAAGATCGGTATATAAATGGCCCAAAGAATAAGTGTGTCTAGTCTATGCAGAGAAAAGGCAATTGATCACATTCGTACACCATATCTATAAATACACCTCCATAAAGTCTGTATACACATTGCAGACAATAAATACTGGTCAAGGTAAAATATAGCCACCTCTAGGTTACAAATGTAAAATATATATTTATGTTATCCTGCTCTCCTGTGGTCATGAATGTGGAGATACAGTAGAGGTAAAGGACAAAACAAGCATGAAGACAAACATATGTAAATGTCCATCAATACTGATATATTACACATCTGTTAAAGCAGGAGTGACCAACTCCAGTCCTCAAGGGTCCCTAACAGGTCAGGTTTTCAGGATATCTTTGCTTCAGCACAGGTGGCTCAATCAGTGGCTCAGTCGTTGAGTCGTTGACTGAGCCACTGAATGAGCCACCTGTGCTGAAGCAGGGATATCCTGAAAACCAGACCTGTTGGTGGCCCTAGAGGACTGGAGTTATTCACCCCTGTGTTAAAGTCTCATGCATTCTCCACATGTCAGCTTCGGCACCTTGGTTATACACACTGTCTCCCAATGTAAAGGGAGCATTCGTTTGTAGACTAATCTCTGTGCAGAAAAACCAGATATGACTTCCCCTGGTCTATCTATTACCGGTCTCCTATGAGTATAATAGCTCTTAAAACTGCGCTCCACCATAAAGTCAATACGTAAGTGCAGGAGAATACAAAAAAGTACTCATAACATCACCAGCACTGGACCCAACATGTGTTTCGCTAAACTATCGGCTTCTTCCGGGGTAGCGTGTAATATGAGATAGCATAGCTCCTCTCATATAGTCCCTTCATAAATATATATGTATTTTTATACTCATGCATTTTATACTCAGTACTCATGTACTTGATATACACATTTTCCCATAATTAATTTATCTTTTAGGGGTGTGATATACAAGGTTCTAGTTGAAGTCCATTTTTCCATGTTGCCCACACCTGTGTATTTGTTCCCCATCCCCTTTTATTTAGGATCAGATGCAAAGATGCTAGCCTCCTAGTTCCAAAATCTGTGACATTTGGGAGTTCTGAACTGAAAAATGCCATTAAAGGTGTTGTTACCATTAATGCTAACAATCATCAAAACTTACTTCAAATAAGTGACAATAGCCATGTCTGTAGATTGTCATTTTCCCACAACTTTGAACATTTCCCTTTTATCAACTTTTTGGTTATTAACAAAAAGCACAATATAGCATGTTTCCTAGAGTCAATGACAAAGTGTAGTGTTTTGCAAAATAACTGTGCTGTTCAGTCTTACTTGATTACAAAACAAAGATGGCAGCAAATGTGAAAATGGCCAACCATAAAGTTGGTACGAATTATGGAAAGTCAAATGATTACGAACAACTGTAATCTCCTATATTGGCTATTAATGGGTTAAGCTGTTAAATATGGGCATCACCTCTCCATGTAGCTTGTTTAGCAAAAGGTTGGAGAGTGGCTTAGGTCCCATGGTATAAATAGCATTGTAGTTCAGAGTTTGATTTCAATTATTTAATTAGTCATGTACTGCAACGGTCCTGTAGGAGCCTTAAATATTTAGGTGGTAAACCAGAGGACATGAGCAGCAATAAATTTGTCCCCATGGGTTAGTCAGGAAAGGTGGCCAGAATACAACCAGAGCATCGAGAGGATTGGACAACAGGGGCCTCTTGAGTAATTATGGATCCTCGGAGAAGTCTCCATTATCTCAAGAAAGGAAGGTTTGACCTACAGGTAGTTCTAGCCTAGTAGAAGTCTTCTGTGAGATGGCCCTCCCAAACTCCTGAAGCAAGTGCTCCTTTTAGGATGAAACCTGGGAATCACCTATTGAGAGACGTTATTGTCACTATAAGAAATCATTGTTGCTATTGAAGATTCTACAATAAAGACTTTATATATATATATATATATATATATATATATATATATATATATATATATATTTTTTTTTTTTGTTTTTGTTTGTTTGTTTGTTTGTTTTGTTTCTTTTATAAAAATCCCTAACACCCATTCTTATCCTCTGGGTCACTGCCCTGCTCGAAGAGCCACCACCATATCCCCTGAGAAGGGATCTCAACAGCTAGTTATATGCAATCTGCTAAAGAAGGCATTGTTGCCCATACCCCCTGGCCAGGTAAAAATACACATACTAATATACATTTGTTTATTGCGACTTACTTTCTGGAGGTACCCTATCTTTGTGTGGGCATCCTGATAAACTCCGATGATGAGGGTATAAACCAGTTACATGTCCAGTTCCATCACAGCCAGGAGTCGGACATTTGCTTTCTTTCTTTTCTGATCTTGAGGGATCTGCATGAAGAAATTATATTCATCATAATATATATACAGTATATATATATGTATATATATATATAAAATTTATTTAACCCGTCTATAGACTTTAATGGCCCACATCAAATAGTGTTGTAGGAGCAGCAAGGATTTATAAAGATAAGGCTATTAAAGCTGCAATTTTTGGGCCCATCATCTCTTTCCACAATGGGTTCACATCATTCTTGTTCTGACCACTACCAAACTTACCACAACGATAGCCTTACACTCTCTATATAACGTTTAGCTGATATACTATTTAAATAAGTTAAAAGTTCAATATCAAGTGATTCCCCCTATGAGTTAAAGACAAGCTGCAGGTGAATAGACAAGCAGACTCTTGAGTCTTGGTGGTCCCTTCTAATTTGGGGCCATTACACAGGAAACAGGGAAATCCCCCTGGTGCTGGCCTTGTCAAATATATGCTTCAACTTTACAATTTTATCTGCACTGAATGCACAAGTTCCGATTATTGTTCTGCCAGCATGTAAAAGATAGTTCTGATATCTTCTAGTTGGATTAACTTCCGTTCTTTTGATTGATACATTAAATTCAGGAACGTTGCTTCAAAAAAAAAAAGTCTCTAAGTCTTGGGTAATAGGTACTCTAGCTGATACTCTTTGCATATTAATAGCTTAATTAACTCATTAATAAGTTGAACATATACTGTACATGTTTAGTCTCAATGGAGGTAGCTGGATAAAGATTCAGAAACCTACATATTTTCTTCTGAAGAATTACATTTGCAGGGAAATCCTTTAGCAAAAATGAATTAGAGTTATTTTCAAATGTTCATAACTCAGACATACAATTATTTGAACGACAAAAAATATGGTCTTTTTTCAAACACACATTGTTATCTTTTTGCAGATGTGTCTATTTACAATGAAGATAAGGCTAAAAAGTTTTAAAGACTTGTAGTACTCCATATAATACATGTGATGTGACAAATCAAAGGGCCGAAGTTAATCTGTCCTAATGATACCAAAATATTACAAAATCTCCCTTTAATGTGAGACACACACGTTGTTAATCAGTGAAAATTGCATCCATCTAGCTTTAATGTGCTTCCAAAGACATTTCATACTGTAGTGGTACTTTGAAAGAGGCCATCATATTATGCAAAGATGGAAAAAAGGAAGGCTCCAACTATTCACTTAATAATAGGTATGAGGCTCAACTCACTATCATGTTCTCCTCTGTATGGTTTTTAGTTATTTAAAGAAAAACCTAAATCATACAACCAAGTAAACAAAAAGTAGTGCGTTTTACAGCAAAAGCATGAAACGTGAGGAATAATAATAATAAGAAGAAGACTGACACTGACATTTGAGGGATGTCACAGAAGTAGAGTTTTGTGACACTTTTGGAAACACAATAGAACAATAAAAGCTAGTACAGTATGCATTTTTCATGGATACACAAATTTAAGGAATGTCCTAGAGGTATATTAAAGGCCACCAACAGGGTGGGTCTGCCGGGGTTGGCGTCCCAGGCCCGGTGAGTTGGGCCTGGCCAGCCAGCACTGCAAGTTGGTCCCGACCTCTAGCCAGGCCATCTGCCGGTCCTCTCGCGGCCAGGCCCTGGCTCTCCCTTAGCAGCAGCCTGCTTAAACCCTCTATCCCTCTGTCCCACGCTGACGGGCCTCTCTAATGTCAGCGCACCGTAAGCGCTCTGATGTCAGCGCTCTCTGCTTCTGCCGTGCGACGACATGAGAGGGAGGCCTGTCGGAAGCTCGGCATGGGGCAGAGGGATAGAGGCATGCAGGCTGCTGCTGCTATATATTGGGGGGTGGGCTTTTTAAAAATATTTATTGGGGAGGGTGGGGTCTTTTTTATATGTATTGGGGGGGGGGTGGGGATCTTTATTTATATGTATTTGTGGTTGGGGGTCTTTTTATATGTATTGGGGGGTTTAGGGGGATTTGTATATGTATTGGAGGGTTTTGGGGAATTTGTATATGTATTGGGGGACTTGGGGTATTTTTATATGGGTTAGGGTATTTTTTATATGTATTGGGGAGGGTTGTTTTTTTAATAGGATGTGTGTGTATATATATATATATATTATATATATACATATATATATACATATACATATATATATATACATACATATATATATATATATATATATATATATACATATACATATACATATATATATACATCTATCTATCTATCTATCTATCTATCTATCTATCTATCTATCTATCTATCTATCTATCTATCTATCTATCTATCTATAATAAGATATATATATATTATTGTTCTGCCAGCATGTAAAAGATAGTTCTGATATCTTCTAGTTGGATTAACTTCCGTTCTTTTGATATTATATATATATATATATATATATATATATATATATATATATATATATATAATATACCCCCTTCAAAGTCCAACCGTTTTCCTCATTGTGGTGTTGGGGGTGGCAACAGTACACTGTAGTATGCTGGCTAAATGGCTCTGGCCTGGGGAAAGATCTGGCAACCTACCCCAGTATTTTGCTAAAAAAATATTCTATGGATCAACGACTCAACAATGATTCCAACATGGTACTGGAAAGTGGGACCCCTAAGCTGGAAGGTACCGAAATGCGATTGGGGAAGAGCAAGGAGGAGGTCTGAGTAAGTGGGGCAGTGATTACACGGATAGGATAAATCCATTGGGACGCCCACCTGCTGATGTAGCCCACAGCGAAACAACCACTCTGCGCTGTACAACACCATACAAGATTGGAACATGGAATGTGAACGGTCTGAACGCAGGAAAATTGGACATTGTGGAAAGGGAAATTAATCGACTGAACATCTACATCTATTATTCTGGCAATGACACCACCAGGCGGCTAGGAGTGGGCTTTATCGTGAACAAGAAAATTGCCAAAGCCACCAACAGTTATCAGACACTCAGTGACCGAATAATTACCATCCAGAGGAAATCAGAGGAAAACTTCATGACTTTATGGTTCTTCAAATATACTCCCCAACAACAGATCCATCTGAAGAGGAAGTGGAAGCATTATATGGCGAATTTCAGGATGCACTAAGCCAAACACCCAATAAGGACATTATCTACATTATTGGCAATTTCAACTCCAAAGTGGGAATATGGTAGAAACTAAAATCGCTGGAAGATTCAGTTTAGGAGTGCAGAATGAGGCAGGAGACCGACTGGTTCAATTCTGTCAAGAACATTGGCTAACGATTACCAACACTTGTTTTGAACAACCTAAATGGCGGCTATACACCTGGACATCACCAAGTGGAGAATAAAGAAACCAAATCGACTACATCCTGTTTCAGAAGAAGTGTCAGAGCTCGAACTTGGCTGTGAAGACATTCCCATTGTGCTGATTGCGGATCAGATCACCAACTGCAGGTAGCCACAGTCAAACTCAGATTCTGTAACACAAAACAAACGGCAGCCACAAAGCAATTCGATACAGACATGATCAGCCCCAGCTAAGCCGTTGAAGTAAAGAACAGAGTCGACCTCGCTTCAGAAGAGAGACATCCAGACGAGCTGTGGGGAGAAGTGAAAGCATGCATTATCGTAACAGCCTTAGAACATGTCCTGTACCAGAAACCATCAAAAGCAGCCCAATGGATTCGACCATCAGCATCACAGAAGAGAGGAGGAAGGCCAATGCTAATGGGAACAGAGAATATTTCAGAAGATTGAATGCAGAATTTCAAAGAGTGGCTAGAAAGGACAAAGAGAACTACTGGAATGAACAGTGCCAGAAGATGGAGGAATCAAACAGGAAAGGTCATAAGCAAGAACTCTACACATACGTGAAGAGGGCACGGTCAACATTCAAGGCTTGGAAGGCAATAGTTTGTGGGAGCAATTGCCAGGAATTGCATGACCAACAAGCAATACGCGATCGGTGGAAGGAATACACATAGAAGTTGTATGAAAGTAAATATCAGAACCATCCGACGAAGGAGAATGAGACACTGGAACTGAGACAGATATAATGGAGGAAGAAGTCATAAGGGCAATGAAGCAATTAGCCAATGGAAAAGCCCCAGGAATCTACGGCATACCAGCAGAATTGCTCAAGCCCATACCAGCGGCAGCATTAACAGCATTATGAAAACGCATATGGAGCACGTGTGAGTGGCCGAAAGAATGGAAAAGAGCAGTATTCCTCCCAATTCCAAAGAAGGGTGACACGAAGGATTGCTCAAATAACCGCACCGTAGACTTGATACCACATGCAAGCAAAATCCTTCTGAAGATTATCCAACAACGCTTGAGAACAACCGTCTATAGGGAAATGCCAGATGTGCAAGCTGGCTTCAGGAAAGGCAGAGGCACTCGTTATCACATTGCCAACCTTCAATGGATTATGGAAAAAAACAGGGAGTATCAGACAGATCTTGACATGTGTTTCATCGATTATTCAAAGGCGTTTTATGTAATTGAGCACAACAAGCTCTGGACGTGCCTGAAGGAAATGGGCACACCACCACACCTGACCGAACTTATAATATCACTCTATCAAGATCAAAGAAGCTACAGTACAAACGCCATACGGAGACATGGATTTGCTCAAGATCGGAAAGGGCACACGCCAAGGATGCATCCTGTCACCAACATGTACACAGAAGCTGTCATGCGGCGAGCATGCCTGGATGAGTGCCAGATTGGCGTGAAAATAGGTGGCGGAAACATCAACAACCTCCGATACGCCGACGATACTACCCTGCTGGCTGAAAACAAGAAGGATCTCGAACATCTGATCATGAAAGTCAAAGAAGAAAGTGAGAAGGTTGGATTGCACCTGAACATTAAGACAAAGATCATGACAACAGCAAAAAATGTGAACGTTCATATCAAGATCAATAATGATGAAATTGGACTGGTTAAAGATTTCATCTTCCTTGGCTCCAAAATTGATTGTGATGGCGACTGTATCTCTGAGATTAAGAGACAGTTGGCACTTGGAAGAAATGCAAAGACCAGTATGAACAACATCTGGAAGAGTAAAGACATCAGCTTGGCAACTAAATGCAGATTGGTCAATGCGATCGTTTTCCCAATAGCAATGTATGGCTGCGAAACCTGGATTCTGGGAAAGGCAGATAGGCAAAAGAATGATGCATTTTAATTGTGGTGCTGGAGACGTCTACTGTGCATTCTGTGGACAGCCAAAGCAGTCCTGGAACGGACAAAACCGATAATCTCGTTGGAGGCCAAAATAACAAAGCAAAAGCTCTCCTACTTTGGTCACATCATGCGAAGCAAGTCGCTTGAGAAGAATGTCATGCTTGGAATGACTGGTAGTAAAAGAGAAAGAGGCCGCCCAAGAACTCGCTGGCTAGATACCATCAAGAAAGATACTGGACTGAACATCGCAGAATTGAAAGAAGCCGTGAGAAATCGGAAGACATGGAGCACACTGATCCATAGAGTGTCCGAGAGTCGTACTCGACTGAACGGATAGTGAGAGTATATGTATTTATTGATGTAGATGTATCAGTACCATGTTAGCTGAGCTTTAATAATAAAAAATGAATAGACGATACCGTTCTGTGGCTAACAAAATGCTTTTATTTGTGCGAGCTTTCGAGACACTGATCTCTTCTTCCGGCGATATTACACTGGCGACACACTTTATTCGAGCTCGGCTAGTCCCACGAATTCGGGTATACCCGGGTGTATTGAGGTTTGTGACTGTTTTCTGCCCGAGTGCATTGAGGTATTTTCCAGGCAGGGATTGAAGCATTTTATTCCCGCTGGCTGCAATACTGCACAGTATATATATATATACTGCATTACAATTCATGAATTTATGCCATCTGGTAGACACGCGAAGCATTGCAGCCTATTAAATCCTAATCATTATCATTTAACAGATCAGCCGCCCGTCAGCCAGGCATGAACCCAGGCTGGGAAGGCAAACGCAATGGGGCTTGTCAGAGGTGAGGAGCGGCGCATTCCAGGTATCTGCCAGGTACATACTGGGTATTTGCTCGAATAAAGTGTGTCGGTGCAGTACATTGAATAATGTAGTCACATTCCAAGATGCAATGTTTTTAAGTTAAACCTTTCCTGCTTTATTCAATGTAACATCGCCGGAAAAAGAGATCAGTGTATCTTGAAAGCTCGCACAAATAAAAGCATTTAATTAGCCACAGAACGGTATTGTCTATTCATTTTTGACTCGAGTATTCTAAAACAAATCTGGGGCAATCACCAACAAGACCCAGGTACATGCTGGGTACATGCTGGATACATGCTGTAACATTTCAGTGACATTTTTGCAGACAGACTAATGGCCCATCGGATTAACAGCGGGCTCCCTGGCAGTCCCATTCAAACTGAATAGGACTGCCAGGGACCCCTGCTGTGTTAATCCGATGGGCCATTAGTCTTTGCAGAAATGTCACTGAAATGTTGCAGCATGTACCCAGCATGTACCTGGATCTTGTTGGTGATAGCCCCAGATTTTCCAAGGCAAGTTTAAGGCAAGTTTTAGAATACTCTTCGGCACACCTGTATGTATTGGTTTTTTTTTCTATATGTATTGGGTAGGTGGGTTTATTGTAAGCATTGTGGGAGTGGGGAAGGTTGTATATATTTGGGGGGGGTGGGGATTTTTTTTGTATTGGGGTGTGGGAAGTTTTTTGGTATGTATCTTGTGGGGGGAATTGTGTGAAGGAGAGGGAATGAGTGAGCATGAGGTAATTGACGGAGGGAGATGAGAGAGGGGGTGAGTGAGGAAAAGAGGGAGTAAGAGAGACGCAGCGGAGAGAAATACATCCAAGGCGGGTGAGTGAGATGGAAGGGAGAGAAATACATGGGAAGAGGGGGGGAAGAGAGGGGGCTCGTGAGGTGTGAAATGGGGGGCAGCTCGCAATACTGCCGACAGGGGGGGGGGTGCCCTGCTTGAAATGTTTGTCCTGGGCTCCACGATTTCTGTTGGCGGCCCTGGGTGTATTTGGTATATTTCTCATCTTTAGCTTTAAATGATCTTTTGGTTCTTGTGCTAGACTGGTATTTGGGGGGAGGAAGGTAAGTTAGACGTTAAACATTTTATTCTACATTGAATATTTTCTGGGTCTGTATATTACATGAAAGTGGAACTTTCTCCTTCAATTATGTCTATGTTCGTAAAGCTTTTATACATTTAACTATTGAATGTTTATCATTTTGTTTGTATCGGTTTATGTTATATTTTCATGTTTACATACCTTTAGCCAAGTGCCACTGGCTATTGCCTTCTACTGGCCTCAACACTATAAGTCCTGGTAAGAACAGGCAGTGTTGGGGATAAACGCCTGCGCAGGGCTTAGGCTGCAGTTGCAGCCTGGATGGGTACTGTATTGCTTATCCAGGGGCAGGAGTAAACTGGCAGTTAGAGTGTCAGACCTGGGGAGGGTACTGACTGGGTCACATGTAGATGGTGTGATGCCTGTAAGTACCTAGACCTGCCCGTTTATGAAAGGGGTTACAAGCCCTTCCCCCCGGGTATAAAAGCTGACACTCTACCAAATTGAGGGTGGTTGATTATGGGACAGTGTGATACCCTTTTCCCTACAAGAGGATAAAGGAGATTGGGAGGGTCTCTGGGGCCTCAAGCCCCAGATGGAGGACAATCATGCTCTTCTACAATAAATCTGCCGTTGGACCAACTATAGTGTGTGATTATTGGAAAGGAGTATTGCCTGTGGGGACCATCCTGCATCCAGCAGGATCCTCATGGAAAGGAGGCATGGTGCAGTAAAGAGATGGAAAGAGCCTGCCCTGTTGCTGATCCGGAACTACAACTGCGGAGCCACTCAGATCTTCTGAACCAGCAGGTGAGCTATAGCACCGGGGACAATGCATATAATAATAATAATGATATCATAGACTATCTCTGCTACCCGCTACCCCTTCCCAGCACCCTTACACTGAATACCTAATTTAGTGATTTTTTTTGCATACTGCATGAATTTGCCTAAAGTGACACTTTCTCAAGAATTGCATAGGCAGAATTGTTTAATGAGTATGGTGAGCTGTGTTTCTATATGAAAATGTGCGTGCTCGCACAGTAACTTAATTCTCGCAGTTTAATATATAGGCCCTTTGAGCTTTCGGAAGAAAAAGAAGGAAGGAAAAAAGGAAAAGAGAAGGAAGGAAAGAAAGAAAGAGAAAAGCCAGGGTCTATTAAAATCAGATAATCATACCTTGAGCAAGTGCTCCGGTGTAAAACGCGTTGGTTGGACGATACCTTCGCTATTTGTTTGTCCTATGACAAGTAAATATTCATTTTTTATGGAATACGCACTTTCATCATTTTTTTCTTCAAGTTTGGATGTCTTTGGGTAGTGCTCTGTTATTTTCATCATTTTGTCTATTAAAATCAGCAAGTCTAAAATTTGATCATCCAACAAAATCTGCTATATCTTGTACAATGGAAATAATTATAACACCATTTGCGTGGCTCAGAGATAAAGGAACTGTTTCTGTGAAATCAGTTTTATGTCAGAATTGTATTCACTCTGTCACTGTTTGGATTTGTAGGTCTTTCGGATGTCATACAAGCAGCAGGAGGGTCACATCCGTGGCATATAGGACAACATGTGAAAGCTTCTGTCAGGGAGATTTGGGATAAAATATGGGATATTTCAAAATCTTAATTTATCATGCACTGGGATGAGGAAATTATTTTCAACTCACAATCAGACATGCTTTCTGATAAATACAGAAGAGGTAGTTAGCCAATATGAAACAGGGATTACAGGGGGTTCCTGTTATAGAATTACTGGATCTTTCCAGAAGTCAGGGAGGAATTTTGCAGCAAGCAAGAACACAAAATATATACCCACAAAAGTGGAGCAGTCACAAAGCCTATGAGTTGCAGATCGACCATTTGGTGTCCCATGTTACCCAAATACCTTATTTCAAATAGGCATACAGTATAACCAGCGGTACCATGGTACCACCTACTAGAATGTTTCCAATTAAAGGCAGATGTGGGAAACCATGCAGGGTTGTAATCTCAAATAGCAATTATTTTAATTTCCCTTATTCGCTTTCATTTTGTAATATAATTTTAATATGCTGAATGATGTAAAATGTATATATTATATTCTGGTATTTAACAGGTTTGAACAAAGTGATGTCCAAGAATTACTTTCCACCCAACTGAGTGCCTACTGTCTATTATTATAAGGAGTACAGGGTTAGAAGCAAAGTTTGCTCTGAGTGTGTCAGGCATATAACGTTTTAGTATTTGGATAATCACTTAAGGATTATACAATATTATAATATTAACTTCTTCATTGAAGAAGTGCACAGGGCCACAGTGACTGCTGTCATAATTCCCAACCTTCAATGTTATTATCATTTGCATATATCGTAGCAATGGTAAACATCTTTATTTAAAACGTCTTTATTTAGTAAAGCATTAAAAACATACTCGCAATGTTGCTACACACATCAGTTGACAAAATACAAAGTAATACTGTACAAAGTTTTGAGACTTAACCCCTTCATCAGGTGCCTTTTGTAAAATGCCACAAGCATGACTTCATCAGTGATGTCAGCACTGATCATTAGCAAAGGTGACACAAATACTGATATATACCACATACAATATACAGAGGTGTAAACATACACCCCAATATCTAGGGATCCATAAAGATAAACATAAGAACAATGACAACAGCTGGTAGAGTACTGTACCATAGAATGAGATACACATATTGTATACAGGGAGAACATTACACCCTTCTGTTTTTGATTACACCCTACTACAGTATTTTCAAGTACAGGGGGTAATCCAAAATGTATGCGATTTTAGGAGGAATGCACTTTTTGCATATGATTACCATTAACTGCCGGAAATAAAATAGCCATATGTTATTTAATGGAGTAGTACTGGGTTAACGGTAGGGTATTTGTTTTAGTGGATAGGCGTTATGATTCACCTAATATTATCTTAGGTTATTATTAGTTTAAATAGTCTAATGGAGCTTGGTGTATTTGGGGCCTTAATGCTCTTAGTTCTTGAAGAAAATGGGTCAGAGTTTCATTATAAATGAACGGGTAGGGATTCTGAATCATTCTGCTTACTCTCATCTACCTAAAAATAAACGTACAACTGCTAATTGCATCTAATTTAAAAACAATTGCAAAGTATTTTTGAAACTCAGTCTCATTGTTACAACATTGTTGGAAAATAAATCTCCCTGCATTGCATAGGGAGTACTGCATACCCCGTAATGTATGAAGCACCAAATTCATATAAACAACATGGCTAGGTTAGTATTTTACACATTTTTTTTTTATATAACTATTCTGGGATTTAACACCAGAACGTATGCGCTAATTCATACCCCTGATTGATGAATCTTCCCCTTAGGGCCTTATTCTATATAGTCCAAAGCGGCTGTTTACTTCAATGGGGAATTTGGACTGAAAAACAACCCAAAGGTCGCTTCATGCTACAGTATATACAATAAGGCCCTTCAACCATAATTGTTATTCTTAAGCAAGTGTTAGCATATGTAAAGCACACATTCTCCTATATTTAGTTACATAGTTTTATTTTAGCAGGGACTCAGACAAACTGTTAAAACTGACTTCAAAAGCTACAAAGTAACTGACACTACCAAGGATCTCAATCACTACAGATGCCTGCGGAATATGTGCACAAGGCAAACAAGGCACGCAAAAGCACAATATTACTCTGACAATCTCCACCAGAATACATCCAACCCAGCTAACTTCTGGAAGGTTATCAACAATATACAGTATTCCAGCCTTCTAACCACCAACAGCCAAGTAATATCACTAAGGGGGATATTACTCTGTCAATCCCCACTGATATTGCAAATGCATTCAATGATTACTTTGTGGGGTGTGCCACTAGCTTATTAGTGAAACGCAGCCCAAACCACAGACCTGAATCTCATCCTGGGAGTACCCACATAGCCCCACCCTTCACAACACTGCCCACAACTTTCAATTTGGCCCAGTATCCGAAGAGGAGATTACACAAGCGCTCCTCAAATTAAAACTAAGCAGCCAATGTTACCTGAATTACTACAATCTAGGTTCCTACGACTTGATGCCCCAGCCATTGCCAAACCAATTGCTTCCATAGTCAACTCTATCCTGTCTGCAGGCCATATCCCTAAGACCTGGAAAACTGCCAGAGTTATCCCAATCTTGAAAAGTGGAGTCAAAAACAATGTCTCAAACTACAGGCCAATCTCACTTCTCCCAATTATATCCAAAGTCATGGAGAAATGTGTCCACTCCCGATTAAGCGATTACTATACCAAGACAAATTTCCCTAGCCAATTCCAATCTGGCATTCGCCCCAAACACTCCACCGTAACTACCCTGCTATAAGTTTGCAATGAAATCCAGTGTGGAATGGAACGGGGACAACTCACTGGTGCAGTATTCCTAGATTTTGCAAAGGCTTTTGATACAGTTGATCATGCTATCCTGCTTAACAAACTCCAGAGCTCTGGAATAGGGAAGCATGCTTTAAACTGGTTTCAGTCCTACCTATCAGGTAGATCCCAACATGTGTCCATCTTAGGCTCTAACTCCAACCCCCTGGATATCACCTGTGGTGTCCCGCAAGGCTCTGTTCTCAGGCCCCTACTCTTCTCAGTGGTCATCAATGATCTTCCCACAGCTTGAAGGAAGCCTCAATACACATGTATGCAGATGACACAATCCTATATGCACACAGCCATAGCCTCTCTGATCTTCAACACATACTTCAGTCTGAGTTTTTGAGACTCGAAAACTGGATTTCCCACAGCAAACTATTTTTAAACACTGACAAGACTGTAACAATGGTATTTGGGACCAAAACTTAATTTTTAAACCTTCCAGTGACTGAGCTCCAGATTAGAACCAACACTAACACCACCCTAAACCCTGTCACTAGTTTTAAATACCTGGGCATATGGTTTGACTCCCACTTAACATTCAGGATGCACATTGATACCCTGACAACCAAGACCTATGCCAAACTAGGGGTGCTTAACAGGAACAAATCCTCCCTAAGTCTCCTGGTCAGAAAGCGTATCGCACAGCAGATGCTAATGCCAATTATTGACTATGGAGACATAGTATATGGCTCGGCACCTCAAACCCACCTTAGCAAACTTGACACCCTCTACAATTCAATTTGTCGTTTTGTTCTCCAATGCAACTACAACACACATCACTGCGAAATGCTCAAAGAACTAGATTGGTCATCACTAGAGTCTAGGCACAAAGTTCACCTTTCCTGTCTTACTTTCTTTCTGGGCAAGCTACCCAGCTATCTGAACAAGCTCCTCACCCCTACCACATGCAGCACTTCTCATCTGAGATCTGACTCCAAAAGACTGTTCATGGTCCCGAGGCTCAACAAAGTATCCGGCCATTCCTCCTTCTCTTACCGTGCACCCCAAAACTGGAACAACCTACCGGAGACTCTCCCATCCACCACCAGTCTAAGTTCTTTCAAATCTAAGGCTGTCTCACATTTTAATCTGGTCTGGAACTGTTTCATATGCCCATAATATACATTTTCTTTAACTGTGCATGCAATGTCTTCTATATAATGTATACCCTGTTAATTTATGTATCTGTATTTGTAACCATGTATTATTTGTCTTAACTCTGTACCCAGGACGTACTTGAAAATGAGAGGTAACTCTCAATGTATTTACTTCCTGGTAAAATATTTTATAAATAAATAAATAAATAAAGGGCTATAATGATATCTTGAAGTTTAGAAGAATTACATTTACTGTGACTACTACATTTTGTTTGATGTCAAACAAACATTGTAACATGATCTAATACTGCTCTAGTAATGTAATTAAAAAATGCACCAATCGCCAGTATATATCTTCCCAAACATGTTGCTGCCATTATTACAAGGGCCATCAGCTCACTTGGTGCTAGGAGAGACTGTATCTATAAACTTATTAAAGTTAAGCTCTCATACTGTATATCTTGTTTTTTAAATCAGTGGATAAACCACTGTGAAATAAAAATGCTTATATTAATACAAACTCTATAGTAGATAAGGAGTCTGTTATGGTCAGCCTGGACTTTCTCAGGGCAACTGGAAGTCCTTATTGTGATTGGAATGTCAGACCGATCACTATGTGCTACTGTAATAAAGAGTTTTGTTTAATGTCGCCATGGGTTTTTGAGGGCACCTAATTTTTGTCATAGTGGACTTCAATTATTAAACATGCATAATCTGATAATAGTAAATTAGAAACTGGTAATATACTAGTATGTGTCTCTTATTTTAGATATTTCACGTGTCGGTAAAGCAAGCTGAATATGTTGTGAAATCATTAAAATGCAGAAGATGTTGCTAAATAAATGCTGAAATAACTGTTGTTCTTTGTAATCTTTTCAACATAATTTTGCTTTACTAGAAGCCCTTGACTGGGAAATATTGTGTTTTAGCTTCCTTGTAAACATTATTGTGACAAACAACTTTATGTTATAACGAACATATTTCAAGAGCACTCCAAGTAAATCTTATCCACTCCTTTTCAGAAGTTTATATTCCTAATACCCGTTCCCCATGGCTTCCAACAAATAATTGACCAGTAAGATTTCTGAACAATTTGCATTCATCTCAGAGAGAAGTGCAGTAATTCAGACGTCTGAGTGGGAAGCACCTCTCATTACAATGCATCAGCTCTCCTGTTGAGTCAGGAGCCTTGTCTCATCGCTCTTGTGGGTAGAGAGAACAAGAGCAGCATTAAATTTCACAGTTTCTTTCAAACTGTACTCTCTTAACGCAAGATCTGTACAAAGTCCAGATCTTTTGTGGTTATTGGATAAAAGCACAAGGCCACCAGCACAGTGAAGAGGCTCATTAAAAATCATTATTTTTTTAGTGTACAGTATAGCTACTCATCAACATTTTATTGAAAACTCAGTCATAAATGATTTTTTCTTCTTGCTTTAGCTATTGGGCTGGAGCTTGCTACTTTCATTTGGGTTCAGCCATTTGTTTCAACCAAAACAGCAGTCTATGTAATTCAAGCCTGTTAACACCAGAAAGACTTCTAACATATCGTTTTCCAAGTGTCTTGTATTTTTTTAAGAAGACAATTGCGAGAGTGTAAATGTGGGCGATACTCATATGTTTATAATGCACATTTGCCCCGTATTGCAGGCCTCTCGGGCAGTGAAGGGATTACCAAGCGGTACTGAAAAGAAAATGTCTCCAGGCACAGGGAATCCACAGGCAATGAAAAATAAACTAAATACACAATAGTGTTATACGTCCGGGGCAAACAACAGCACACAGATTAATATACAACATTAAATATCTTTTTGATATCAAAGTACTTTTCTGACTTTAATACATGGCTTCTCAGACTGATTACAATGATATATTTTAAATGAGACTTTATAAAACGTGATAGCTAAATTGCACATGTATAATAAAAGGTATTTTTTTTTTGTTTTTTTACAAATGACGGGGAAACCAAATGTGTGAAATTAAGCAATGAAGAAAACAAACATATACAGTGAGCTGCAGTGAGAGTCATGAAAGAATCCGTCCATATGCATACATGTTGTTCTTATATTTACAGAAATATGATAAAAGCAGCAATTCTACTTTCTTTCATTTTCTTTTCTTTTTTTATAGCTATAAGGTGGAAGCAGAGGGCGAGGGGAGAGAAATGTTTTATATTAATTAATATATAATGGTTATGTATACTTATTCATACAGCTTTATAATTGTGATGTCTTCTACACAGTGATCATAGTGCCAGTTACATATACAGTATAAGCGATAGAAGACACTTAGTGGACCATTCTAGCACTGAAAAGTGTTTTATTGCATGGCACCACTTAGCAAATGTGGGCTGATATGGAAGCAAAGTTCTTAGGCCCAATCCAGAAAAGATTTGTGCTATTCTATGCTATATTTATGGGTAGAAAAAAATAAATCTCTTTTACTTCAAAAGTATGTAGAAGAGTATGTTTATGAATAAAATATTACTGGTGGTCCATCCTTTTTATCAAAGTGTTCTACTGTACTTTGTGATTGAAGATAGAGAGAAGAGAGAGAAGATAGAGGTATTAGCAGCAGAACTAGAGAGGTAGTTAGGCCACTCTATAGATTATTTTTGACACCTCACTTGAAGTACTGTGTTCAATTCTGGAGACCATATTGTATCTCCAGAAGTACTTAAATAAATTGGAGATTGTGCAAGGAAGGGCTACTGAAATGTTACATGATCTGGCGGATTAGGTTTATCAGAAAGCATTTAAGGATCTTTATATGTACATTTTAGAAGCTAGAAGGGGGAGGGGAAAATGGTTGAAGCATTAAAATACATAAAAGGGTTTCAACAAAGTAGAGGAAGGGAAGCCTATTTCAGAGAAAGAGAAGTGCTAGAACCAGAGGTCATGCTCTGAAGCTGGAAGGTGGTAGGCTAAGGGGAAATGTTAGGAAGTATTCACAGAAAGGATGGTGGATTTGTGAAATTGCCTCTCAACAGGGGTGGTAGGGGATAATATAAAGTAAGGGAATTCAAGATGCTTAGGATAGACATAAGGCTATCCAAAATATGAAATAAAGACAATGATCACACAGGGTCTGAGGTTTTACAGGAGATCAGAAAATGGGCAGAGTAGGTAGGCCAATTTATTCTTACTGTATCTGCCACCTAATTCTATTTTCCTCTCATTCACATGTAAAGCAAGGAAAGTCATGAATTTGAATATGCATTGGTTACTCATTAAATCTGAAGGTGGACTTAAGGATAGCTTTGGGAATCTCTGAACTTCTGCCACCACACTTCTGATCCTGATTTTACATGCTTTTGGTGTAGCTGATCTGCCGTAAAAGCTGCCATTGATGAATGAAGGACATTTTGTCCTATTATGTGACAACTAATTGAACTTTATACTGTGTGTGCACCACTTAGGTCCTGAACCCCTGCTACAATGTTCTGCTTTTTGTAAGACTATGAAAATCACAAACCTTCACAAGTGACAAACTTATCCTATGAATATATTCAATATTTACCCAAAATACACTGGGAGGTACGGTTTATTTTGGTACGTCAGTTAGAGAGGACAGCAAGGTCTGGTCCAGTTTACAACTGGATCAGACTCCTCATTACTCATCACTAATATAAAGCAATGACGTCATGAAGCCTAAATACTGCAGCCTGTAACACACAACATTTTAGGCAAAGATCCTTTAAATAGTCTGGCTTATGGTAAGGGTGATTATTATGCAGTTTCAGCTTTAGGCGTTAGTTCATAAAAGTGTGATATCCATCATTGATTTCTTATGTCCATCCATTTTATCTTGGGTAAATATTCATTATTACCTGGCAGCTTAATAAAGCCCGAGGTACTGTACCTGCAATATAGTATTACAAAATAGTTACAACCTACTCCCACAGCAGATATATCATTCACATCAGCAAGGCACCATTCAGCTATATTATATTCTTATTTTAGTTGCTTTGTATGTGCTTATGTCTTGTACCATGCTTATTATTTTCTGCAATCAATAATACTATATTTTACTGAGCCCAAAATGTATTGAATACAAATGAAACTAAGACAAAAGAATCTGAACTAAGGAATTACACGTAGAAAAACACTTAAATGTGAGTATAGATTCCAGCAAACTGTTGGTCGCACAATACCATCCACCAAAGCAACTATATACTGTATTACACAATTGAATCTACCGTTCAGTAGAATCTACCTTACAATCAAGGTTTTTTTTTTCCCCACAAAAGAATAAAGAAAGTGAAAAGTTATACATTTAAGAAAGAAATTACTATTGATCTTCACCTAAGACACACCACACCATGACTTGCATCTCAAATCATTTCCACTACCTAAGTGTCTTAAGATAATTAATGTGCAGTCACTACCCCTGTCTCATGTTCTCGTTCCTTCTTATATTGCTCAGTCGTGGAATGTTTACATTTAGGTTGTGAGATAATTTATCATTATCTTTCTTTTTATGAAAATAATATAAATCATGGTATCTCCAAACCTTTTGTGAAATGTTTTAAAATAATGACTTGCAGTTGCATCAAATAGTATAATTCCAGAGGCTATCATGTAAGTGCTTTAAAATTCACAATTAAAACAATATGTATTACGTTACATTTACATAAAATGCTGTAATTGCGAAACAAGTTTAGAATTGTGTTTCTTTAAACATTAGATTTACCTATTTAGGAAAAATAATCATTAAATATACTACAGTATAAGACGCAAGTAGTACAGTATGTCTTCTTGAAATCTGAGATACTTGATTTCACAGTAAACATAACATAAATAGCGTCATGGAATAATTTTACACAACATGCTGAATTGCAAGCCTTCTTGTAATGCTTTACCCTCTAAATGTCAATCCCCAACCAAAGGTGCAGACTTTTACAGAGAACCTGTCCAATAGAAATGTCTATTTATCACACATGTAGACCACATGTAGTACAGTCAATGATTGTGAAAAAAGATAAGGTAGCGCTAAAACCAAAGATAATATAAATAAAATACTAAATAGATAAATATGGATGAAGTCCCTAGCTATTTGCACATATGCAAATAGAGGGTGTCTGCCAAATTAAACACTGACCACCTGGTCAGAAAAGTAGCATAGGAAACAAATGAACTTGGCGCCTATATGCACTTAAATGAGCAAATCCCACAATAAGAAATAAAAATAAGTATACAACCATAGATTGATGTATTGCACAGGGTTCTTGTGGAATCCAATGATGATGGTGATATTAAGTAACCATGTGCATGAAAAAAACAAAAGAAACGCATACACAGAGCAATACTGCTGACACAAAAGCTATGCTAGTTAGAAATTAGTAACAACACATGCAGTATAACACACAGGAGAATTCCTACTAATACTCAGCTACATTAGGTGAAAGTCCCACTTGCTTTAGCTACTTAGCTATCTAGTAAGTGGGACTTTCACCTAATGTAGCTGAGGATTAGTTGGAATTCTTTATGGATTAAGTTGCCATTGATTTAATTGTTTATTTTAATAAATTAGTTTTTTTATTCAGTTATCTATCACCTGTTTAATCCGTGAGGCTTCCACTGAGTTTAACTTTTGTTGTTGTTGTTGTTGTTGTCGTGTGTTATACTGCATGTGTTGTTACTAATTTCTAACTAGCATAGGTTTTGTGTCAGCAGTATTGCACTGTGTATGCTTTTCTTTTGTTTTTATGCACATGCTTACTTAATATCACCATCATCATTGGATTCCACAAAGACCCTGTGCAATACATCTGTGGTTGTATACTTATTTTTATTTCTTATTGTGGGATTTGCTAATTTAAGTGCATATAGATGCCAAGTTCATTTGTTTTCCACAGTCAATGATTCTGCTCCACTACTCTCTTCCTGACTATGATAGTAGCAGAAAGAAACTCTGGTAGAAGAAAATCCAGTGTCACAGGAGGAAGGACTCGTAAAAATCTTAGCTTCCCCTCCTATACTTCACCCTCTCAAAGGACATCAACGTTTTTTCTTTCCCCCTCAAAGTATGTGTTCATTTCACGCTTATCGTTTTTTTAATATATATTTCATGCATGTGGTATGTTAAGAGACTTATAGAATCTTCAAATAATGTATAGTGGAATAATTGTACATTGTTATAGCTGGTTTAAAGACACTTGGTGCATGCACCTGATGCACAGCAATTGCAACTGTGCAACCACTCCTCTGTATCGATACATCACAGCAAGCCTCAGAACTATAAAAACAATAAAATACTGTTTACTGTAATTCATGAACCAACCATCATTTGCTAGTATGAATATATGAATATGTAATAGGCAGCTTAATTTAGTGCTCAATGTGTAAAATCGCAATGTTCAAATGTATTTGAACTGAATGTACTGAATTTGAATGTACTGTAGTATGTAAAATCAGAATGTTTGTTGTACACATGCCCTGTTTTATGTACTTTTGAATAGATGCTATTTTAATATACACTTCTAATAAGGAATATGTAGATAAATATTACCTTTTGTATAGTATGGCTTTTTGATATGACCATCACTGGATTTTGTCCTTCTTTCTTCCCCTGAAAGGTGTCTCATAGATTGCTCCTCACAAGACCTCATGATGTCTCTCCTTCCAGCTTCCATTGCCATTTTGTCTCTCATTGCCTTTGCTCTTTCACTTTCCAGGGCAATGGCTTTTTCAAGGAGTGTCAAGTTACCCTTTGTCATGTCAAACACTTCTTCTGACCTGTCTGAGGTGATGGAGGTAGTATCATCATCTCTTTCATTAAACTCATCCTCTTTTGCACAGCTAGAAAAAGTTCTCGATCTAGGGCTCAATTGTTCTTCAAGTCTCATCAAGTTCATCATGTCTGAGTAATTCCTGTCTGGCGTTCGATCAGAAAAGTCATCGTTTTGCCTAGGCAGACGCATAATCATATTTTGCTGTTGACTTCTATCATGGGAATTTGTTTCACTAAGTTTCCGTGCCAGGTCGAAACATTGATTCCTTAAGCATTCTAAACTGCTCAAACACACCTCCTCATCGCTCTCCTCCACCATGTTCTCTGCATGTCCATTGTTCGTAGGCTTCCCTAACATTACAAAGTTCATATTCCTTGTATCTTCCTGTGACGCATTGTCAACATAATTTCTATCATTGAGGTTATCTGAAAGCACTACACCATGTCCTTGTGCCAGCAGTTTAAGGGAATCCACTGTTTCCCTAACAACATCGCTGTCCAAATCTAAACTAAGCTCTGTTTTTCGTCCCACATTCTCATTTTTGTCACTATCATCTTCCAAACTATTAGACGAATTGCTGTTCATTTCAGATTCTGTCCTGGCTCTGTATGCTGCATCCTCAGCAATTTTGCCAAGATTCAACAACGACTTGGCTACCAGTTCATCGTAATTCTCATATTCATCATTATTGTTATCATCTTTTTCTGTGTCGTGCATCATTCGAGCACTGTGACAATCCATTGGGTGATGGTCTAAAAAAGCGAACAGAAAAAAATAGCTAGAACATTGACTGGCATTGTGGTTTAGTATACAGAATATAAGCCTCTATCACATCGTTTTGCATTCATTCTACAACAACACTCTTTACACTACAGACATTTCCGCAACAGTTTTCTACAGATATGCAGTATGCCATGCCATTCAGTCCTATGCTAGCTATACTGCATGATATTTGTAGGTAGGCTGTGATGCTGTATATTAGACCATTGGCATCAGCTAACTATATACCTTAAAACATTAAAGGGTAGATTAATGAAAATAGGATGTGTGATTGTGTGAAAATGGCTATTAAAATGTAAAAAAAAAAAAAAAAGGCAATTTCAGGTACACAATAACTGTAACATGAATACATACAAAACATGAATAGGAATATCTGAGATATGTCATGTTTTGGATCTAGTGGGTCAACAGAGATCATATACAGTGTACTGTATCTGATTTGTGTCCACTTTAGCAACAAATGATCTTGTATTTAATTGTCATTAATAAGGATGTAATCATCAGACATTCTTCCTACTGTATATTCTTACCTTACACATGTAAAAGGCCTCTTTAAACATAAGCACAGGTACTTAACACTGGCTCAGTTCTATTTTGGCATCTCATTCAGTAAATTTGATTAAATATTTTCGATATGCTTCTTGCATTAAATGTGGCCCAACATCTCAATATAATGTATGATAATTGATGGATTTCAAGTGAAATATATATTAAATACTTAAAGTATATATCAATTATACACACAGGTATAACACAAAACTTGAAGACAATATATATTTAAAAAATCTGTTAGATAAAGAAAATAAAAAGTGTTTGCTCCTATATAGGACATTTTTGCGTAGTTAATGTGATTTTAAAAGGTGGCATTACTTAGTCAACAGAAAAAAATATATACCGTATATATATTTTAAATTTACAAAATTAATTTGCTTCCTTAAACAAATTAAATCAGTCAAAATAAAAATGTCATATTCCTGTGTTCTTATAAGAATGTATAAGGCACCCTTCTCCTTTTTAACTCTGCCTGTATCTTTCTGCCTTTTGTTTTATCCACCATGCTCCATGATGCAATTGTACACACACACCCTTTCAGGGGACCAAGCAGGGAAATGTGGAGCCTGTACAAATCAACACACAAAGAAATAGCTAATGAAAGTAAAATAACTTCGACTATGACTGCTTTGTAAAGTATCCCCTGCCTGAAAAGTTGCTGCAGTTTTTGGCTAGATTGTAAATGCTGGTATTGTTTGGTCTATGACAATGGGTAGTACAAATGTGTGAATGTCTTGAAAGGTGAAATATCTTCAACATTTTTAGTTTTTGTAAAAATTTGTACTCAAGTGACACTGCTAAAAACATTTCTTAAATGTTCACAAAAAATAGCAGTATTTGAAGGGTAATGGGACCTTTGTGTAAATTTAATGTTTAGTGAATTATTTTTTGTGAATTTTGAAAATCTTCATGAAAAAAGGGCAAATTTGATCTGGTTTTCAAAAATGTCGCACATCTCCAATTGAACATTTTTAAGGTCAGTACTTGCTAGGATCAAAGTGAAAGAATACCAGTGGCATATTATATAGGTTCAATTTAGGTGGGTGACACCATTTTTAAACGCCATTAAAATGCTCTATATTCAGGCATTGTAAATCCAGAGTAATTATTTTTGATTTTGTGTTCCACTAATAAGGGCAACATTATTTGTGTAAAAGGACTAGGGGGGACAACAATCAGCAGACAACAACAAATTACTTTTGGGCGTATTAAATCTTTATAAAGAAGCCAAATTCCTTACATTGTCTAATAGAATAAAAATGTTTCCCACTGTGAGTGTTGGCCTCTTTAAGTCTGTATGTTACAGGGAAGTGTCCAATTCAGCCCAGGCTTTCCAGCCTCCATTAATTGCCTGCACAGGTTTTTTCTGGTTGCTCTTCCTTGTTGCTTGTCTAAGCTTAAACTACATTTGTATATGACGTCCTATCACATGGGGAACAACGTACTTCCTGTTTAGTAATATAAAACTGTGTGTTACATATGCTTTAGTTACTCTTTGATAAAGTGCTATGTGGTGTGAAATGCGTTGGAAGGTTTTTTGCTTCCTTTCTACTATGGCTAAATAAAACACTTATTTTATTATGTTCTAGCTCTTGTTTCTCGACCTTTGGTAGTACAATTGCTACAATTGCTACAATTTTTCTTTTTACTCTGAGAGTGCCTGATTATCTATAACCTGCCCTTCCACACCTGCCAGCACTACTGCAAGGCCACACTCCTTTGCACCAAGGTGTACCAGCTTTCAACATACTGTATATACCCAATGGTGTTCGAGTCTTATATGCTTCCACCACAAGATGTCCCAGCCCTCCATGCCTCTGACAAGGACATCTATGCCCCAGGTACAGTACGTCCTGCCCAAACCCTCCTCATTCATCCATTTGTGTATTCCTGGAGAAAGGTTAGTGGAACAGCCATGGTTCCTCGTATGTTTCCTTCACAGAGTAGTTCTGGTCCACAGTTTCTGTAAGATATTTGACACAGCCCTACATAATACAGTACCATAGGTAGAAGAGGTCCATGCTATTCTAATGAAGAAGCACAATATCAAATAACTTCATTGGTCTTGCTTAACTGACAATAAAGAGTTATTTTCTTTTCAAAACGTTTTTATGAATGATTGCACACTAATAATGTTATTATTCTTTCTTAATGATTTGCAAGTGAACGAGGGATCAAAAATCTTTATTTCATTATTACAATATTTACTTATGCAAAGCAGTAAGCTGTTGTCAACCCTCCAGCTATGTATGGTTCAGTGGCTCCATATTTGTATTAAATATTGACTTCCCCAATTTCAATAGTAGTAAATTGCACAAATGTATTTAAATGCTCTCTTGAACATATATCTTGCTAGTAGAGGTGGGTTACTGCACTTAATCACAAATCTATCAGTTGACAACTGTTCAACAGGTTTCCTAAACCCCAATCATTTGTCAGTTTTCTCTGAGCAAGTGCCTATTTGCCTTGTAATTAGGCTCGTTGACTAGGGAGGATGACAACACGCAGTATATAAAATGAACAATCTGAATTTACATTATAACCTCAGAAATTAAGGGAAAGATCCACAAAGCTCCGTTAGCCTATTTAACCTAACGTTTACCTAACTTAACATTAGTTTAATAAGAATGCCAATACTCTAAAGCAAATAACGTAACATTAACTAAGTATTACTCATTAAATAACTGTTTGGCTATTTGGTTTCCGGACGTTAGTGGAGAGAGATTACCTATTTGAGTAGAGTCCCAAGCACTGTACATCCCCTAAAACATCACTCCACTGGAGAAACACCTCTGCTCACAAAAGAGTACACCATAGATACCTGGGAGATATGCTAATGAGATATGCAAAGTACCCACCACCCACACCTCCTAAACGATTTCCATAAGACCTACTTTTTACTGACAAGCTCCTTATAATGAAGAGGGTACTAGTGGCAGTCCCCACTACCACTGAGATTTAGGGCAGCAGCACTAGCATTAAACTATCTCAGATGCTGGATATCTCCACTATCACGCAAACTTTAGAGCTCTACTGCTCACACCTGTAGTGAATCACACTTGTGGACACTCTCGTGGCTTCTTTTAAAAGCAGACCACTTCCAGGTGTGAGCAGTAGAGCCTTAACGTATGCTGTGACAGTGGAGCATCTGGTTCAGTTCAATGCTAGAGCTGCTGCTCACAATAGCAGTGGTTGTTCGTTCTGATCCTGTTGGTGTTAAGCTGATACTAATGAGGTAACGAACGGCTGTTCTTTTTGCATAAATAATGTCTGCTACCTATTTAGGTAACGTCACGTTATTTGCCCTGGTTTAACAGAGTTCTGTGGATCTGCCCCTAAGTATATTAGTCTTTATTACCAGTACAGTATGTTTAATGCACTAGCCCAGTCTCAGTTCTTTTTAACCATGGGCATGTCACTTCTCCCTGTGCCACACAGACTTTTTAAATGCCTTCTTAACTAACATCTTCATTTATCTTACCAGCCTTAAACGTTGAGGATGTGCAAAGTTGTGGTAATTATTTTAGTTTTTGAGCGAAGAGGTTAATATCATGTCAGGGTTGATGGATTTAATTAACACAATGAGAAACAAACAGTGTTCAGGTGCTCTTTTTTGTGCATCCCATGATAACATTGTGCTAATCAGCTACTTCTCTAACTGCTCCAAAAACAATCCCCAAATCGCTTACTGAAGCAATCACAACTGGTGCAACATTAAACTGACACTCTTTACATCAATGTAATATTGAAACGCTCACTTGTAACTTTGAATACACATTGACTAGTTTTACACAGAGGAAATGTTACTATATAGCACCCAATATTGTTGTTTTGCTTTATGAGATATCCATGCTAGAAACACACAGTATGCATAAAACTGCTACTAAATAACTTTAAAAATAGAAAACCCTAGTGTGTAGCCATTATAAAGGATGTACATCTTAAAACAAGCCAGTCAGTACACCATATAAAAGTTTCCAGAAATGCCACCAGCTAATGTACAAAATAAATCTTGTAAATTGTAAGGTGTAGAACAAGTGATTGAACTTTTAAAGCTATGATAGTTGTTCCCAGTGTTTCCATATAAGTTTTGCAGAAACTAAGCATACCAGTTAAAAGTAATTTAGAACAACTTTTTGTTAGTGTCAGCATTGTCAAAATGATATCTAGTTTTGGGTGGACTAGTTATTTCTGTTTAATCATGCTGAAATGTGTCAGCTGTGAAAGGCAAAGTGACATACTTTATAGCAGCAACTTCTTACAAAGCTGTTGACGAGACCTAAACATAATTAAACATATTACCCTTTAATTTATACCAAGATTTATTCTTAACATACTGTATAGTAATAAATATGGACAAACAAAGAGAAGTACAGCAAAAAGCAGTTTTTATAAATCTAGATATTTCTTGGTATTTTCAACTGGCTTCTGCAATTTTTTTGGTTTCCTTTCTTTGATGCTACTCAATGTTTTATTTTCTTTATTGGATCCGTGGGTCCCATAATGCTTTGTGCTGCGGGGATACCAGAGTTGATGAGAAATTACATTTGATATATTATGACTACCTGGGTAAAGCTCAGACTAAAAGTCGATAGAAACTTGCAAGGGCACTGGGGGGATGCTGTTGAGGCTTTCTATTGCTGAGACCGCAGCCATCTATTGAATTTAATAATCAAATATGAGCTGAGACACAGGGAGATAAGGTGACTTGCCTAAAGTCACAAGTAGAGTTTACATTGGGATTAAAACCAGGTTCACCCACCAAAGTCAAGTGTTCTTAGCATAAGCTTCTCCTTCAAAATTCAACCAAACATACCAGCCATTATATAAAATAAATATTATTGTCAACTTCTCTGCCCTCTAGATCAAATAAGGTATACATAAATATTTTGATAACTCCTCCAAAGCCCTCCCATGATCACTCCCAATATAGCTCACTGATATACAGTAAGAGGTACCTTCATACATTGACACTCATAAATACAACAATAATTGATACTCCTGGCAGCAATTTAATCGCCAAAGAGCTACTTGCAACCTCTCCCACAAAGCCTAAATGATATATAATAAATTAAGTGAAGTATTAAAATATGGTGACAGTGACTTCTGTCTGTGAACCACCCCTGGCCTGCTGGGGAACTGGACCAATTCCCACTGGGTCCATATCCCACGGGGGCTATAATCAGCCTCCCCATTACCCCTAACTGCCCTAATTTTATGCAGACAAATCTAAAGAATTTTTCTTTACTTCCTGGAGTTTTGTAATGAAAGCAAACGATACATCAGAGCATATTATCGGAAATTATTTTAGAGGTAAAGTAGCCAATAAAGTGGTGCTCTGTTTAAAAGATAAGAGACAGAAACAATGAAAGTTCTTTATTGGTCTAGAACACGGCAGATTTGCAAAAACAAATGTAATCTCAATGTGTCTTCTTATTCATTTGACATACTGTAGTACCTTTTATGACGAGGAGTTTTACGATCAGATCTGAATGAACTGTCCAGTGCTGTTAATATTATTTTGTGCCCAGGACATACTTTGAAAACGAGAGGTGTTAATGTTTTTTTTTCCCCTGAAAACATATTTTATGATAAGGTGTATCACACTGCAATATAATACAAACATTGGACATGTGAAATCTTTTGGCAGCCCTATTTTTTTTTACTACTTAAATTACTTTAATATTATTTAATTTAGTAATTGTGTGCATCATTTAATTTAGTAATTGTGTGCAACAAGATAATGAATTGCATTTCAGTGTCTGCTTGAAAAAGGTGCTAAAATCAGTTGCCCTTCCCATGATATATTCCATTTTATGTGTAGCCCCTTTCCCTGTGTATAAGGGAAACTACCTGTGCTGCCTATACCTGAGTGGCTTACAGGTGGCTTCTGAAATGAATATGTAATGTTTATGTAGTAACTTTATTATGTTTACTGTATACAGTATGCTTTTCTTTGTGATCATAAATTTATTCAGGTATATGTTATAGACTAGGCATGTTTGGTATATAACATGCTTTATATCTAAAGTTCAGTAGTGAATGAGTTAATCAACAAACATTCCAGTGATCTCTTTTGGATGTAATGTCTGCATTGTTGATATTGTATATATATATGTTGTTCTAACTGATCTCTTGTTCTATTCTAGCTGATTTTGGTAAGAACTGCTGCCCTTATGGGGTTATAGATACCCTTCGGGAGGACACATACGTCTGGCACCCAATATGCTCTAATTCCCAGCCTGGTACTTGATTGGCTGTGTTTTATGTAAATATGCGTACGTGACCTTGTACGTGACCTCCTGACGAAGCACGTAGTGCGAAACGCGTAGAGGTCACGACAGGTCACTATGCGCGTATTCTGACAGGCTGAGACGGCGTTTGCAGGGAGCTCGGGCGGTGGTTAGATCTCTGGGGTGGTGTGCTCCGGATCCCTATATGTTCGCCGCGGAACCCCCTCTGGGCTTCAGTGTAAGTCTCCCCCTGTCAGCCTCAGGCAGCTGTTTAACTATTATTTTAGTCAAATCCAGGATCAATTTATTCTGTTTTATTGAACACTGTCTCCTTTTTATTTTATATACCGTGTGTTATGCTGTTTGTGGATTTAGCTTAATTAGTCAGTATTGATTAGTCATATGGTTTGTGTTCATTGTAACCGAACCTAGATCTGTGACGCATATGTACTGAGGTGGGGTTGGATCCCCTCGGTTAATTTTTATTAATAAATAATTTACCACTTTTTAATCTCTGGTGCGCATTGTGTGCATTTTTTCTTCGTGGCTTACAGGAGGCCTGATCCTCCACCGAAGGGAGCCTGGGGTGATCACGTTCGCAAGCACATAGCGCCTCCACCTGAGAAGAATTCTAACACAGTAGGATAGCCCCTCCCAGGACAATACAGCAGTAAATACACACACTGGGTATGATAAGGGAATATTTACTGAACATGCAAATCCTACTAAACAGCTATGCACTACAGCACACATAATCATAACGCTGGGGAATATCCCCACAGCACTGGGTGCAGTGGTACCAGTATCTCAAGTGTCCTTAACACAATGTCAGTCCCCCACCCCTGTGGACCATTGGTGCACGTTACCTCCCTGGGCACTCCTGCACCCAGGTACCACTAAATGAACAGAAGGATCCATCTGATCCCACAATGTGAGGTCTCTCAGAATTCCTCCGCTCCGCGTGCTCCAATCCACCGCGTGGGGTTAACTCCCGCTGGAGTGTCTCACCATTAGAGTCTCTGAATCAATGGCCTGAGTCTGGTCCTAAACCGCAGGCTGCACAAACCATATGGCATCTTGTCCTTGTTGTACTAACACTGGTGATGCTATGGTGGAAGTGTCCCTATCTCGGGGCCTTCCCTGTAGCAGACACAAACTACCAATTGTCGGGGCCTTCCCTGTAGCAGACACAAACTACCAATGGTCGGGGCCTAACTGGGGCCTGCGGGGAAACTCTAGGCCTAGTCCGGGAGCCACTGGCACCAGGACACTACCTGTCCCTTCAACTCCCTGTCTCTGACTGCCTGGTGCCTCACTGCATGCCAAAATGAATCTCCCTTCGTGCCGGGGATATGACAGCCCTATTGGCTGTGTTCCCCCACCTGATGTGCAGCCCCTGAGGCTCCTGGGGCATGTAGTCCCTGCGCGGAGCCTGTACTAATATGGCCACCGCTTGCGGCCGCACTGCACATGTGCATGCGCAATTTCCAACATGGCGGCCCCTGCTGTCAGGTGTGCCGTGGAGCTCCGGAGCTCCAGCACATGCTTCAGCATCCCCCGCACCTGCTATGGAGGTGAGCAGGGACCAGGCTACATCCTTCCCCTGGTGGGGACTTCAACGACCCCGCTTGGGAACAACATAACACTGTACATAAAGTTTATATAATGAAAAATGCATAAAGTATAAACAAATTAACTGATTCAAATTTTAAACAACATTGAATAGTACAGTAAACATTGCTATTATCAAAGCTAGCTTGCTCCGAGCCAGCTTCTGAGACACATAGTGGGGTGCCCCTAACGAATCTCCACTCTAGTGGGAGGGCACCTCGCTCACTGACTCCTGCGAGTCTCTTCTTGTAAGGATTGGGCTTCGGTCCCGCCCCCGTGATGCCCCCGTGACATGACTGGTGACACGCCTCGCACTGAGGTTGCGTCCAGGCGTGAAGACACCTCACGGTTCTGGCTTAGGCCCCACCCCGTGTCTCGTCCCGTGACACCACAGAGAATGTGTCTCACGCTCGTGCACCTACGCACCGACGTCGCATCACCAGGGGCACGCAAGGGGTTAATGCAATCTCCAATTAAACCACACCTGCGGTACACTCCACCCCTGTTTAACAGTGGACAGAATATGTCTAATGGTTCATTACTCACAGCCTGGTGCAGCCCTGCTATTGGCTGTCACTCCCTTATATGCTCAGCCAGCCCTCCTCCAAGTTGGCTGAGCATAACCATAGTTTTGTAACTACATACGAGACCACGAGTATTCTAAAGCTTGCCTTAAACTAGCCCGGTTACATTCTGGGTATGTGCTGGGTGTAACCTGGCTAGTTTACGGCAAGTTTAAGGCATTTCTGCATTGACTAATGACCCATAGGATTAACACAGCAGGGGTCCCTGGCAGTCCCATTCAGTTTTGCTTGCCTCAAGCCCCCTGCTGCCTTGTCTTGTTTCCAGCCTGCTGCTTTTCGTGATACTGACCTTTGCTTGTACCTGGACCTCTGATTTCTCTGACCCTTGACTAAGGCTTGTATTTGGACTCCGACCTTCTGTATTCCTGGACCCCGGCTATGCACTATGACCATCTGACTTCTCCAACCCCAGACCACAGCGAGTATTATGACCATCCTAACCTCTCCTACCCTGACCCGGCTACACGACTATGACTCTGCAATCCGGACGCGGTTGCCCGGTTGTTAGTGTATTCAAACATCCCCACCTCAGCTTTGCGGTCCCGTCCTGTTTGTGGTGAGCACCCGTTACAGTATGCTCAGTGGGTCGAGTCTTGAACCTGCACTCTGACATGTTTGCGAAACTTGAAAAGTACCTTGACCAGAATAGTCAGCGTATGGAGCAACTCCAACTGACAAGGCAAACTTTTACAGACCAGGCAAAACATACCCCTGTTGATTCTGTTCTCTCAGCGGTGCCTTCTCCCGCAGCCGTTCCCATGAACGCAGCCTCTGAACCCATCTTCCTACACCCAACCGCTATGGCGGTGAACCACTTGGTTGCCGCGGATTTCTTAATCAATGTTTTATACAGTTCGAATTGATGCCATCTCGTTTTTTCTCCCAGCGATCCAAGGTGGCCTATATCATCTCCCTGCTCATTGATGACATCTTGGCGTGGGCTTCACCCATCTGGGAATAAAGACCGGACCTCCCCTGCGACATAGCCCGCTTCACCAAAGAATTCCGCAGAGTATTCGACACACTCAGACGCAAGGTAACAGCTGCTTCACATCTCTTCCATATATCCCAAGGCAGTCATCCCGTGGCCCGGTATGTAGTCGAATTTTGGACCATAGCTACAGAGACCGGCTGGAACGATGAGGTGTTAGTGGTTGCATTCTGTCAAGGCCTGTCTGAGAACCTTAAGGATGAACTTGCCACATTGGAACACCCCACGGAACAAGAGGAACTCATTGGCCTATGCATCCGAGTGGATTTGAGGTTACAGGAGAGAAAGACCGAAAGAGATAGTAATAAGCAAGGTATGCAATCTCTCCGCAACCTTTACACAGGGCCCTTTAATTCTCCTTTCACGGACCTGGAAGAACCCATGCAGCTCAGAGGCAAAAAAGCTTTCGACCGGTGAAAAACATCGCAGGCGTAATGCCGGACTGTCTCCATTGCGATAATGTCGGACACTAAGTAACCTCATGTCCCCATAAGTTGGGAAACGCCAACGTTCCAGTGAGAGTCAGGAGGATCACACTGGGAACTCTAACTGCCTCCCCTCCCAAGATGCCAACCAGGCTTGTGTTACCCGTCACGCTTACCGGTGATACCTTCAAGGCCTCTACTTGGGCCTTTCTGGACTCCGGGTCAGGTGGGAATTTCATTTATCAGGGATTCACAGGGAAAAATAAAATCCCTTTGTTACGCAAAAGCCACCCAATAGGTCTGGAAGCTATTGACGGCCATCCCTTACAACCCGCCTTTTCCTCTCTCCAAACTGTTCCTTTTCAGTTGCACACAGGAGAACTTCATCCGAAAGGATTTCATTGGACGTCATCTATACTCCTACCGTCGACGTCATCATGGGACTTCCATGAGTCCAATTACATAACCCTCGGATAGACTGGACAGAAGCACAACCTTTCCAATGGAGTTTTCACTGCCTGCAGAACTGCTCCGTGCCGTCCAAAGGTTTCTGCGGGATCTCACTACCCAACCAGGCAACTTCTCTTCTACCTACAATTTACTCTGAATTCTAGGACGTATTCAATAAGGCTCAATCAGAGGTGTTGCCACCCCACCAGCCATTTGACTGTCCCATCGATTTACCTGTACTGCCCGGCTCAACACCACTGCGAGGATGTTCCTACCCATTGTCACTTCCAGAGACCAAAGCCATGAAAGAATACATCCAAGAAAATTTACAAAGGGGTTTTATCTGGAAGACCTCATCCCCTGCAGGTGCAGGATTTTTCTTTGTTAAGAAAGAAGATGGATCTCTCAGACCGTGCATTGATTATCAGGGTCTTAATAAGAACACAATATAGATTGGCCTCTTCCCACAACCCTGAAAGCCATACAACGGTTCCTAGGCTTCGCCAATTACTACTGGAGGTTCTGAAAGGGTTAAAAATGTAACTACCATATTCTGCATATTTCATATTTCAAAGTTCAAATATTATGTGCCTCTCCCAAATGTTCTGTAAAATTCCAGCTTAACACTAATCAATATGTTCTGGGCAAAATACCAGTAATGTACTAATTCTGTGTAAAGGTTATTTTGACCATTATTTGACATACTGTTGTGTAAATATTTTGACCATTGGCACAAAATATGCTGATCCACACTATGTCCAAAGGACACGTACACTTTATTGATCCATATCATGTCAGAACAACACGTACACCATGTTCTGATTGGAAGAAGTAATTTAACGCCTCTTGCAACGCCTCTTGCTTTATGTATAAAAGTATTGCTCGCAGATCAATATATTGGAAGTGAGGAAACAGAACTGCCTTGTTTGTGTCTGCATCTTTGCTTCTCCGAGTACTCGTGCTGTCTGTAGAGCAGAGTTTGTATGAAACCAGAGCTGTGAGAAGTCTCCCCGAGTCAAGTAATAGATGATGTGCCTACCATTGTAAAGCAGGACCCTTTCAGGTTCATACACAACTTTTCGGCGGTAGTAGCGCCCATTACGACATTGACGGAGAAAGGAGCCGACTCAGCACTGTGGCCTCCTGCAGCCATCCACGCTTTCAAGAAGCTGAAAACAGCCTTTGTATCAGACAGATTTCTGCAGACAGACCAATGGCCCATCGGATTAACACAGCGGGGGTCCCTGGCAGTCCCATTCAAACTGAATGGGACCGCCAGGGACCCCTGCTATGTTACACCGATGGGCCATTAGTTTGGCTGCAGAAATCTCACAGAAATGTTGCAGCATTACTGGGAGATTGCCCCAGATTTTCCAAGGCAAGTGTTCGGATACTCGTGGCTGCATCTGTATCAGGGTCAAAAAACGTGAACGTAGTCATTCTCTCTCGCTGATTTCATTGTGGAATTACCCTTATCCAAAGGGTGGTTGATCGTTTTTTAAGCAGGCCCATTTAATTCCCCTCAAGGGTCTACCCAATGCCCTGAAATGATTGGAAATTTTCATCAAGGAGGTCTTCCGTCTTCATGCGGTTCCCCAAGTTATTCTGTTGGATCGAGGATCTCAATTTATATCTAAACTTTGACGGGCCTTCTGCAATCAACTAGGGATTTTTCTTCATTTTCTTCCGGCTATCATCCTCAGAATAATGGTCAGATGGAGCGGTCCAACCAATCACTTGATCAGTTCATCCGCTGCTTCATTTCGGATACCCAGAACAACTGGACTGATCTCTTGCGTTGGGCCGAATTCTCCCACAACAATCTCCGTAATGAGTCGACCCAAGACTCACTGTTCGTTACCAACCGCAGGACCTAGATCCGGGGTACCAGCAGCAGATAATAGGATTCTGCATCTGAAAACCTCTTTGGGAAGAATTCAACAAAATCTCAGAAAGGCAGTCTTGTTGCAGAAGAAACAGGCTGACCGACATCGTCGTGAGACACCAAACTACATACCTGGGCAAAATGTATGGCTGTCCACGAAAAATATTCAGCTGAAGGTTCCTTCTGCAAAATCCCGTCTTCCATACTTCCCTACTCAAGCCCTTCATCCAGGATACTCAGTTCCCTGCTTCGACATCTCCTCCCGAGCCTCTCCTGGTTGAAGGCCAACAGGAATTTGAGTTCCAGACCAACCTGGACCAGGTTAACCAGAGGAAAACGGCTTTGGTCCTGAGGAGCGCTCTTGTATCCCCTGGGACCAACTTTATGCCCCAAGGCTCGTTTGGGCCTTCCACCACAGGTTTCCCTCCAAGTCATCCCTGGGTCGCCCGGAGGTCGCCCCTGGAAGGGGGTTACTATAAGGATTGGGCTTCGGTCCTGCCCCCATGATGCACCCGTGATGTGAATGGTGACGCGCCTCGCTCTGAGGTTGCACCCAAGCGTGAAGACACCGCATGGATCGAGCTTAGGCCCCAGCCCCGTGACACGTCCTGTGATGCCACGGAGAACGTCCCTCGCACACCTATGCACCGACGTTGCATCACCAAGGGCACGCAAGCAGTTAATGCAATCTCCAATTATCCCACACCTGCGGTACACTCCACCCCTGTTTAACAGTGGACAGAATATGTCTAATAGTTCATTACTCACAGCCTTGTGCAGCCCTGCTATTGGCTGCCACTCCCTTTATATGCTAAGCCAGCCCTCCTCCAAGTTGTCTGGGCATAACCATATTTTTGTAACTAGTGCTTGCCTCAAGCACCCTGCTGCCTTGTCTTGTTTTCTGCCTGCTGCTTTTCGTGATACTGACCTTTGCTTGTACCTGGACCTCTGCCTTCTCTGACCCTTGACCTCAGCTTGTATTTCGACTCCGACCTTCTGTATTCTTGGACCCTGGCTACGCACTACGACCATCTGACTTCTCCAACCACAGCAATTATCACGACCATCCTAACCTCCCCTACCCTGACCCGGCTACACGACTACAACTCTGCAATCTGGATGCGGTTGTTGGTCGGTGTATTCAAACGTCCCCACCTCAGCCTTGCGGACCCATCCTGTTTGTAGTGAGCACCCGTTACACTTCTTCAGTGTCTCCCACTTGGGAGAGTCAATCATAGTCTTGGGACCTTGGCCTGTTTCTAAGGGGTAACTCAGACAAAACTCAGGCTTTTGGGATCCAGAGGATGACTTGTTGAAGCCACTGGGATGGTTACATGAGGCGTGGGCCCATTATCCGGTGCTCCTTCGGGAGGTGCCCACCAGTCTCTGGCAGAGGGTCTCCCTCTGGATGATATGGAGTAGTCCTAGATTTCTGGATGTTGAGCAATTTGTGAAGCTCCTTGATAAGCTTAATCTCGAAGTCTCTTCCTTGGTGCATCCGATTTGGCAGACCGTAGTGGATGAAATATTTCTCCCACAGTATTTTGGCCACTTAGAGTTTTCTGATCCTTGGTTGGGAAAGCTTTGGCACACCTGGTGTAGTGATCTGTCGCTACCAGGATGTTCCCGATAACCTTTGGGTCTGCAGGGACCGGAGCTCTTTAGGTGGCCCATTGGGGCTGTGCGTGTGGGCATTTTCTACATTGGCGTTCTACCGACTCCCTCATTTTGGGCCAGAAGAGCCGGTCTCTCACTAAGCCGAAGGTCTTGTCTATGCCCAGATGTCCATGCTTATCATGCAGTGATCGTAGAACCTGGCAGTCCAAGCATCGGAACAGTACCAGTTGTCTCCTACCGGGATGGTTATGGTATGGGACGATCCTGTAGAGGAGGCCACGCTCTATGCAGAACTTGTCCAATTCCCTCATAATGACCACGACTGTGTCATTAGGGGCACACTTCACCAAAGAGGGGTTGTTCTGTTGTATGGCCTGGCGTATAGCTCTAGCCACCGGGTCACGCATCTGGTACTTCACCAAGTCTTCCCATTCTAGGATTGTGTCCTGGGTGATAGACATGCCTTCTGGATGGCAGCAGGTGGCAGGAAGTGCCTTGAACTGGCATTCCAGCAGGTCGGCTAATCTTAGCTCAGAGAATGCCACCCTGTCTTCCATTATTGCGGCCGTTGAGCATATTGCCCGAATCCCAGGTCCAGTGATTTCTTCACAAAGGCCGTCGTCCGGCGTGGTACTCAGTCTGGGTCTTCGAGACAGGGCATCGGTTCCGATGTTTAAGGGCCCCGGCTTGTACTTGAGGGTGAACTGGTAGTTTGACAGTGCTGCTAGCCACCTGTGGCCAGTGGTATCTAGTTTGACAGATGTCAGAATATAGGTCAGCAGGTCTTTTGTCTGTCCAGACCTCAAAGGAAAGTCCGTATAAGTAGTCGCAGAGTTTGTCAACTACTGCCCACTTGAGTGCAAGGAACTACAGCTTGTGGATGGGGTAGTTTTGCTCGCTGGGTATCAAGCTTTGACTCACATATGCCACTGGACTGAGGCCAGCAGGGTACTTCTGATGCAGTACAGCTCCCAGCCCATTGAAGCTTGCATCCACATGTAGTATATACGGCTGCTCGGGATCGGCATAAGCCAAGACGGGTGCTTACGTGAGGCTTTTCTTGAGGCCGGTGAATGCCTTTTCACAGGCGGACGTCCACTTGTCTCCAAAGGGTGTCCATGGGGATGCGGCCTTCTGCCGAGTTTCCACTGGGTAGATCTTCATGAGAATATTGAGGACCTTAGCTTTGCTGTAGTAGCCTTCTACGAAGGGGCGGTAGTATCCACAGAATCCCAGGAAGGACCACAGTTCCATAATGTTGTCTGGTCCAGTTCACCATGGCTTCGACCTTAGCGGGGTGGGTAGCCACTCCATCTGCGGACACTATATGACCCACATAGGTGACTGACGTGCGGCAGAACCGGCATTTGTCCATGGACAATTTCAGTCCTTCGTTATCCAATCTGTCTAGTACCTTCAGATGGTATTCCTCATGCTCTTCTAGAGTATTACCGAACAAGATGATATTGTCCAGGTAGACTGGGCATTCCCGGGGTTTCCTGTCCCTAATTGTCTTATCCAGCAGCCTTTCGAATGTTGCTGTGGCACCACAAATGCCTTGGGGCATTCGGGTGAGCTGGTGGAAACCGAGGGGACAGACAAACGCCGTCTTCTCCTGGTCTTCGGACCTCATAGGTACCTGGTAGTATCCAGACCTCAGGTCCAGCACGATGAATCATTGACATCCTGACAGCGCGCTTAGGTTTTCTTCTATCCGTGGCAGAGTGTACTGGTCGGGGACATACAATGGTTCAGGGTTTGGTAGTCTATGCACAGGTGGACTGACCCATTCTTCTTGCGTACCACCATGATCGGGGATGTGTAGTTGCTATGGAATTCCGTTACGATGCCCACCATCTCTTTTTCCTTCAGGATGTCCCTCACGTCCTCCACATCTCTGGGAGCGATGCATCTGGAACGCTCCCAGAATAGGGTGGCATCATTCAGCCGGATCATGTGCTGGGCATTCTTGCTGCAGCCCACATCCATCTCGTTGGTGGAGAACACCTCCTGGCGCTCCTCCAATTTGGCACTTAGCCGTTTCTTCCAGTCCGCGGGCAGGGTTGATTCCCCGAAATCAAACTGCAACCCCGTAGGCTCTTCTTGCATGGTAGTGGCGTTCACATGAGCCAGAGTTTCCACGGCTGTAACCCGGTATATCCTACCCCGCTTTGTTATTGAAGAGTTGACCATATCCCTCTTGGGCAGAGATCATACAACACTCTTCTTTGAGTACTGGATTGATCCGTATAGAGGATAGGGGTAGTTTACCGGCCTCTTGTAGATAAGCCCGAATCACTGTGTGCACTACATGGGTGATGGTCCCTAATATGATTGGGGAACTTGGATGTTCCCGGGGCTCGGGACACATCAGATCCTCCACCTCAATGGGGTGGGTCTTGTTGGTGTTCAGTTACGTTATATTCAATCATACCCATAGCTTCATCGTCTCCGACGATTGCATAGGCAGTTGTTTCAGATGCTGATCGTAGAATGGTCGGTAGATAATAGTCACTTGTGACGCGGTATCCAGCAAGGACGAGGAGTGTATAAATAGTTTCCACTAGGACTCTTATAATTGCTGCCGGTTCCACTCGACTGTAGGCGTCCGGTTGTGGTGCTTCATCGGGGCTAAGCGCTTGGGCACCCTCCGGTGATGGGGATAGTGTTTCTGTCGGCTGAACTTTGAAGGCCATGGCCCTAGGAGTGGATGTCCTGGGCTTCGGGCAGTCCTTAGAGAAGTGACCATCTTGGTCACAGTTATTGCAGCGGTTATTTTGGTTCGCACCGGCGCTGGAGGTAGGAGTCACTCTACAGGGCATCCTGTATGCGGAGGCAGGTGCCCTGGAAGGGGGCTTGTCCTCAGCACTTTCTGCCTCTTTGGGCTTCGGGGCCGAAGCCCCTTTGGGCTATTCCTTGCTGGACTCCTTTTGAGGGAGTTGCATGTCTCTCTCCTTTTGGAAGAGTCATGAGACGTTCTAAGGGTCGGAAACTGCAAGATAATCTCTTGATCTTGTATTCAATCATAAGGTCCTTGTAGTTAGGAGGATTCTCTATGGAGAGGGTACAGCAGATCCTAGCCACTAAGGGATGGGTGAGTGAGGCTCCCCGCAGAAACTGCTTGGTCCGATAATAAACCAGCTCGACCACACTGACGACCTTTTTGTTGATCAGGGTCCACAGTGCCAGCTGCAGCCATTGAAGAAAACTCAGACAATTCCTCCCCAACCTTTTGCTTGAGGGCATGAAACTGGGCCAGCAACGCAATGGTGTTGTCCTTTTTACCGTAGGTTTTGGCTAAGGCTCGAATCAGATATTAAGCCTCTGCGTGGCACTCACAATACAGTCACACTATGTTGGCTGCCAGGGGCTGCAGACACTCTAGGATTCGCTGCCTTTTGATAGCGTCCGTGCACTTCCACTCTGGCAGTACTTGCACCGCATGGTTTCTCCATTCTTTAAACACTTCTTCTCCCAGTGGAAAGCTTTTAGCAGACTGTGCAGACTGTGTTAGTGCCTCTATAAATTAGGGTAGAGTTGCTCCCAGGTCCGAGTTTCCCGGTGACAGGCGACTGTGGTACTCGGGTTGGCGGCTGGGAATTTGTTCGGGACTATACTCCCTCTGGGAGTATATGTGTTGCGGAGTCTCGGTCCGGGGGGGCACCTCTAGCGTGGTCCCTGGCTGAAAGTTACCCTGGGTAGGAGTGGGTCGGAGTATAGTGTTGAGCAAGTCGTAAGCAGGGTGCATTTCTCCCGGGGGTATAGGGAGGATGGGGATTTTAAGCCCGATATGGTACCTCTGCTGGGGGATTCGGACTTGGTTACCAGTGGTAAAATCAACGGACAAACCGTGGGCAGGGCTTCCGAAAACTGCAGGGCCCGACGTGTATCTTCCTCGTGTATTTCGCGGCTGGCAGTAACTAGAACAATAGTTCAGTGGTATGTGGGGTTCCACTTGCGGCCTACATACCGGGAGTGAGCCAAACCAGTGAATTTGCTCCTGTGAGTGTTGCAGACTTCCTGCGGGGGTGTGGTTGCAGGGAAGTCCCCCACCATGGCCACCTGGCATGGAGATTCCTCATACTGGCGGACCTCTCACGTGGACAGTGTAAACATGATTTTCGCTTAATTTGGACTATTCTCTCTGGCACAAAAGAGCAACAAAGGATGGTCTAGACTGCAAAAACTCCAATGAAAGCACTCAACACGGGGGACACGGTGTTACATACAGAGCCGCCATACTCTGCACCGCAAGAACAGAGGAGATGGAAGAAAAACACTAAACTCGGATTGGGGCTTCAGAGGTAATTAATTTCTTTCCTCTGTATTCCCAAGATGGCAGCCCCCGCTGATGGGTGTGCCGCGGAACTCCGGAGTTCCAGCACTAGCCGCCGCAACTCCCTTTACTCTTAGCTGGGTCCGCCCACGCTCCAGGGTGCACCCGGACGCACTGCAGCCTACGGAGATGAGCGGGGACCCGGTTACATATGTATCAAAGTTTGCCTGGGGCAACATTGGCACAAAACATCTGCATGCAATATATCAAATAAAACAACTACTTTGCTAGCAAAGTTTTTTTTATTTACATCAGAATTTGTCCAGAGATGCACCAAGGAAATGGTGATACATACGGTGCATAGCTGCAATTAGTGTGATGTTTGATTAACCATTTATATTAGCTTGGGTTCTGCTTGCCATATCCAAGTATAATGTGAGTACATTATGCAACTCATATTAATCGAATGCAATATACTGTACTTTGTTCTGCTTCACATACATCCTGAGCTCCCATTTGCAGTGCCGCTGAATACAACATTGCTGAATAGGTATCACCAAAACGGGTTACCAACTCCTAACAATACAACCTTTTGGGCTATGTTTACTAGACGGTATTATGTCATGAGACACTTTACAGCACCAGTAGATACATTGGAGTCAGTAGTTGAAGTGTCATGATACTGGAGGGTTTGGAGTACCACCACTAGAAAAGCAGATTTATTTTAGAGAGCTGCTCCTCCCTATTTTTTCCCCAGCATAAATAATGCCTAAATATTTCTGATATACAGTTATCTCAAGGTTTCATAAATGTACAGTAGTCTTTTTTTAAATCAGACACAAGGTACACCTACTGTACTTATTCAAGCCACCTTGACCACTGCTTATGACCCTTACTTTATGTCATCAAGCCCTTTATGCACTAGAATACATATTTTTGCTGAATGGTCTATTGATCTTTCACAACCATATATCTCTCTTGAACAGTTGTTCCTCTTTGACAAAAATATATTTTTATATGCTTTCACTATTATTTACAAATTATATTCTAGTCATCTAAATGTAATTCTGACCTTTAAAGTAGCAATCTATTCCTAAAATGACCCCCTCCCTCCCCTTTGAACCGGGGTATTCCTTGGTTGCTGGTAACAGTGATTTTAAATGTTCTGTAGTTGCTGTCAAAAACAACATTTATGGCCACCCGGGTCACCATATTGAAAGCCTTAATGTTATCTCCTGATGCCCGGAGGCCATGTTGCCTCAAGCTTTCTTTCCCGGGAAATTCAAAATGAACTCTACCAGTAACCAGTTGCCAGCAGCATTGCAGTTGAGCTCCACGGGGTCAGTAATTTAAACATAATTCCCTTAAAAAAATTTAAGCAACACAGAATACTGCTATAACTTCCTTACTGCGTGAACCGGAGTACTTTAAGACACGACCTAATACATTTATTCCCACCATGATACATAATATAGTATTGTTTCTGCAATTAGCATCCAAATGATGTATTGCACACCTGTCCTCTAGACTGATATGTCATAGTCTAGACCAGTGTTTCCCAACTGGGGTTCTGAGGCCCTGCCCTGGAATTCCGTGAGATGATCAAAAGGGGCATTTAACATTCTCCCAGAGCAGGGAGAAAGTAGGGCAGTTGATAAGGGGCTGGGAAGTTTCCTTTATCCTGAATAGCTACTGCTGGGTAATGCAGCCAATTAGGAGGTGGTGAGAGGATCCTGGAGGTGTGGCCAAGCAGAGGAGGAAGCAGCCTGGTCTAGACCAGGGGTGTTCAAACAGAGGGGACGCAAAGTTTTCTTGGGGTAGAGGGGGTGTGGTGCTTAGAGGCCCTGCGATCTTCCCCAATGCATTTACATTAAATGCCGGGGGAGTGCACGTGAGGCCTTTGTAAGTTTCCTTACCTGGTCTCTGGCAGCTTCTGGTGACACGTCGCCATGGCAACAGGGCATCACATGACGTTTTGACATCAGAAGACGCCGGAGAACATGTAAGGGGGGGGCAGGAACAGGGGAGGAGAGCAGGCAGGGGGCGCAGACTAAAAAGTTTGCGCACCCCTAGTCTAGACCATAACAGAGCTTAATGTATGAGCTAATAGGTCATCACCTTAAGACATGAATATAAGTGGTGCAGCATGACCAAGACAACACAGCATAATTTATTATCTGTTTGCTGCTTGTTAGTACTTCACAAACCTACATTTTACTCTCTCTACTGTATGCAATAGCTCCTCTACAAAGCAATTTAAGCACATAACTAAACAATTTACCCTCCTTCTTTACACAATTCAATCACTGTAAAAAAAAAAAAAAAAAGATGTTTACAAGTTATTCTTGCAGTTATATGGATATGCATTTGCTGATGTTCTTGGAGTTTGATGAAGTATGTCATTTCAAGTTTATAGATACAGTACTCTAATGCATGAGCTTATAAGACAGGAAAGGTTAAAAGGTTTTCTCCTTAGATATCATGTAGAACAATAACATTGTATAATAAAAAAAGTACATATATGTTAAGACAATATGAAGGTTGACCCTGCTCCAATGAGCTTAAAATCTAAGAAGGTAGGGAGTGGAGACACATGGGATAGTGTGTGTGTGTGTGTGTGTGTGTGTGTGTGTGTCCGGAGAGTGGAGTGTTGGGGAAAGTTGCTCAGCATTGGTTTAGCTATCAGCTTCGGGCCACTGAGTATGCGGGTTTAGGATGAAAGTAAAAGAAACAAGTCAGGAGAGTGTTGGATCGGCTTCCTTGGAAAAGTTTGTTTAGAGAAGTTCTTATGATAGGGAGAATCTGATGCGTGGTCGAATGCCATAGTTGGAGTGCACCACGTAGAATTCTTCGAAGCGGGTGTGTGAAGAAGTAATGAGGCAGTTGGAGAGATGTAGATTGTGCGTGGGTGAGTACTTGGAAATGAGTGTGTGTCAGAAATGTTGAGAGCAGCACTGTTACAGTACATGTAGTTTTGTAGGCGAGCACACGTGACTCTGCATGGTAGTCAGTGTAGGGATTTTTATACCGAGGCAGAAGTGGAAGAGTGGTTGGTGAGGTAAATGAGTATGTAGAAAATGTGTGTATGATTTCCAAGCTTGTCTACAATATGAGTTAAACTTTTATTGGGATCAACACAGCTACTAGAACGATACACAAGCATACAATTATATATTCTGCAATTCTGTGAATTAAAAACCTACAGATACTGTAACTTAACATGAACCCATCTATCACTGGTTGATGAAACACCACATATTTATTATGAATATTATGCAGTGTCAGACTGGGGCACAAGAGATCTCATTTTAGGCACACCGGACCGTGGTACACTGGCACTCACGGTCTGCTGGGCCCACATCAGCCCCCTGTCCCATTACTTAGCAGCCCACCATACCCAATTTCAAATTCAAAATAAGAGGAAACGAAGATAGAAACATAGCAAATATAGAAATTAATGAGGTACAGTATTATGTACGCAGCCGGTTTTCATTTGTCTGACCCATTACTAAATTACATAGTTACATACAGTAGTAGATGAGGTTGAAAAAAGACATACGTCTATCAAGTTCAACCTATGCTAAATTTAGACAACAGATATAGGATTAAGTATCTATTCATCCATATTGATCAAGAGGAAGGCAAACAAAACCCCCAGTTTCATATCATCCAATGATATCTCCTCATAAGGGAAAAATAAATTCTTTCCTGACTCCAAGAATTGGCAATCGGATTATTCCCTGGATCAACATCCTTTCCATGCTTACTTATTTGGTATATCCCTGTATACCTTTCCTTTCTAAAAAGATGTCCAACCTTTTTTTGAACAAATCTATTGCATCTGCCATCACAGTCTCCATGGGTAATGAATTCCAAATGTTAACTGCCCTTACTGTAAAGAACCCTTTCCTTTGTTGCTGGTGAAATCTCCTTTCCTCCAACCTTAAGGGATGCCCCTGAGTCCTTTGTACTGCCCTTGGGATGTAATGTAATAATGTAATAAATAATATAATATTTTCTATTATATAGCATGGCATTCCACCTAGTCTGCCTGATGGCATAGGCCCCGTAGAATTTACAATCTAATCTGGTGCCTGTGGCCCAGATATAAAGTAACATGCCAAATGTCACAAAGAGATGGAACTGTGATTTGAATCGGGCTCATACACAAAGACAGTGATGTTATCACTCTACTAAAATGAACGATGAGGAAAACTACCAATAAGCTATCAAGTAACATTTCTTCAGATGGTGACAGTGCAATGAACTGGAGTACGACATATGCATCCACAAACGGGTGGGGGGCATGCAACATTTTTAAAGTAAGGTTATTTGTTATTGTTTTTTTTATATCGAGAAACAGTACTCCTTATTTCTCATTAAGGGCACAAATTACTGTGAAGTCCTTCAGCAGAACCAAGAGAAAATCTTACATTGTGATTTTTTAAGAAATGCATCACAACCCAGACATGATCACTGCAACTTTGGAATTGCCACAGTACTTCATTATTTCCTAAGTGAGATTTGAGTAATTTGTTACAAGAATATTTACTTTTAAATTGCCGAGCTTTGCAAGGCTGTTTACCACATTAGAAATTATGAAAAACAAAACTTACGTTTAGCAAATATAATTATATGCAGTTGATCTATAACAGGGGTCTCAAAGTCAGTCTTTAAGGGCCACCAACAGGCCAGCTTTTTATGGATATCCCTGCTTCAGCACAGGTAGCTCAATCAGGTAGCTCAGTCAGTGGCTCCGGTTGGAGATATGTAGGATACTGAACTTAATGGACAATTTTTGTTTTCTGTAAGATTTCTATGATGTAATTTCCTATTGTTCACACTAGTGGGTTTGTCAGCTGTATGGGCAAAAACAAAACAATGACGTAGCAGAAAAGGAATTTCATGATAATGACAATTGTTTGCCAGTTTGAATGATGTAGCCCATTTATATACAAGCCGCGCTATATCAACACATTATGTCACACCTTTAATTACACATGGATTGTACTGGTTTAACTACTGTTTAAACCCGGAGTGGCCAACTCCAGTCACCAAGGGCCACCAACATGTCAGGCTTTAAAGGAAATCCCTCACAGGTGCCTTAGTCAATGACTGAGCCACTGATTGAGCCACCTGTTCTGAAACAGGGACATCATTAAACCATGACCTGTTGGTGACTCTTGAGGACTGGTGTTGGCCACCCCTGGTTTTAACCTTTGGGCGTCCCATAACGGAACTACAACATGATTTATTAGTGAAGTCATATGCTATTTGCTCTTTTTCTCGGGGAGATCCCATTCTGTGATCCTGTGATGCACTAAATGCGACCTGGCCAGCTGAGGAACAGAAGAGGATGACTCCTCCCCTTCCATTCCATTATCTTAATGTTAGAAAAATTAGGGTGCTCAAACCCAGATGAAATCCATCCAACTCAGTGGATCATAAATCATAACCCTGGAGATACCAATGGGAGTGGGTGGGTGTAACATAGACTTGTAAGTATAAATGACAATTGTCAAACTTAACCATGATGGTCTAATACCCATAAAGAAACCCACTCACGTCATCTCCAGGGGTGATAAGCAGGCGTGCCAGCCATGAAGGATCCACAATCCAGGTAAAGGCAGAAGAAGAAGACGAATGGCGCACAGCCAGAGAGCCAGGTGTAGGATAAAACTGCTATTCTTTATTTGTGCATGCAGGAAGACAGGTAACCCCCTTGGGGAACAAAAACAGGAACCTCCTACGCGTTTCGGACCTGGGGGTCCTTTATCAAGGAGTATGGGATGTGTCAGGATAAGGCCCCTTATATACCTGATAGATAATTGGTAAATTAAGGAAATCTGCGCGAAATCGCCGCCGCCACCCAGTGCACATGCGCGTGACGTCACCTGAGGCGCCGCACCACCAAGCCAAAGGATTGCGCGGACAGTAACAGGGGGCGGTACCTACCCACAATCCTTTGGCTTGGTGGTGCTGCACAAATAAAGAATAGCAGTTTTATCCTACACCTGGCTCTCTGGCTGTGCGCCATTCGTCTTCTTCTTCTGCATTATCTTAATGTTACCTAATATACCTAATACTGAAATAAAATGTGGGGCATTCTTTCATGCAATGTAGAAGGGAAATAGGATTTGAGGATACATATGTGATGCTTTATTTTATGTCACCATAATAGTGATAGGGGATATTCAATAAAATTGAAATTGCTAAGAAGATCGATTATTTATAAAATTGCATTATTCCATAAATACAATCCTGTTACATGTTTCATTCAGAGAAAGTTCTGACAGCATTAGTGATATTAAATGATAATTATCATTATGATATAAACTTCATACCAGTGTTGTTAAGCTGTACCCTTACAATCTACATATGAGTGCGTGTACTTGGGGTACTTTTTAGTGCAGCTTAGTAAATATGACCCATAATGTATATGGCAACTAGTACCCAGAGGGAGGGGGCAGTGTGCTTATATAAGTTTTTGTTTTCGTATAGTGGCACTTACTAAAGGCAAGTATAGTATATGTACCTGGGAAGTCGGGGGAAGGGCACATAAACTGTGAAAAACAGGTACTGGGTTAGAGGGCTCTTGGAGCTCTGACGCAGTCAGATGAAGACCCAAGGATCTAAAAGAAATTGGGAAAATGCTGACAGACAGATATGGAGAGATCAACTGCACAAGATTGGTGCTTCATGTTGAATACTGAGGACCTTGTGAGGCCACTACTATATTAGAAGGTATTGCAGTTTCCTGGCTCCTGGCAATCCAGCATTCACTGACAGATGGTGAAAGAATCCACATAGAAGTACATTGCATTGTGTGGTGCTCATACTTCAGCACACTTAATCTATTTTATTACAATGCACTTGCACAATAACATTGGCAGGCCAGACTGTGGGGCACATTTGTGTCACCACCAGGCCTACTAAGAGGACCTGTGGTCTTAAACATGGGTGCACCTATTGGCTTGCTACTGTGTCCACGGTTATTGTTTTGTACTTGTTAAATGTTGAGGTCTCCTAGATTATGAATACTGTTCTATTTTCCACCACCTTACCCCAAGCTTACTAAGCCTTATTTTTGTAGAGTAATTGGTATGAGCGCCTTCTTCATTATACCAGCAGTCTGGAACAGACCTACTGTATAGTGCTTGAATCAGAAGTCATTGAGTTTTAATACTGCACAATTGCCCTGTCATGGGAGAGGGGGTTTGGCCCGGTATTAAAGGGGTTACACCCCATTTGGCCACCCCCTGCTCTCACTTGGGAGGCAAGGGGTTAACTGGAATGATGTCCAGTACTGTAGTTATGCCCCTGCTTCAGCACCAACTGTGTATCCCTTGTGAATATGTATTGTTCCCATTCCAGTGTCTGCACCAACACATACACTGGGATCTATGCGGGAGGGAAAGGGTTAATGTTAATTCTGTGTTTATGGCCCTTTGTCCCTTTTCCCGCCTTTGCAGGCTCCATTTTGAAGTTTCTCCATAGGTCACCATTGGGGCTCAATACAATCCTATGGAGATTCCGGCGATTTGGGACCGTTTCCGTAGAAGACCTGCAGGTGGCGCTCGAGAGGAGGAGCAGCGGTTCTCCATTGAAAGTCAATGGAGCATCCATTTCAATGGGGATTCCTGGAAGCCGAATTCTGGAGACGAGCTGGCAGTCTGCCAGACCGCAAAACCGCAAGAGCGGCAACATTGTCAAAAAAGAGCTTTGATCGTGCAATTGGCGTGGGAAATAGGGCCTCTGTCAAGTTCACGGCCAATTGGCATGGGAACTTTTGTTCTAGGGCACCCAGAAATAAAATTCCTTTTGCCCCTAGATGTTGGGCACCCCCTCACTTGACCCCAACAGGGTCCGACTAGTAATGACGCCGAGAAAGGGTCGCGCCGGCCAGGAGGGTCCTACCATTGACCGTAATGGCGGAGAAAGGCGCGTGGCTTTGAAACGGCTAAGTCAGAATGAGCAGAAACCTGGACCCCATAACTCCGGTTCTGTGCACCACCAAGCCAAAGGATTGCGCGGACAGTAACAGGGGGCGGTACCTACCCACAATCCTTTGGCTTGGTGGTGCTGCACAAATAAAGAATAGCAGTTTTATCCTACACCTGGCTCTCTGGCTGTGCGCCATTCGTCTTCTTCTTCTGCATTATCTTAATGTTACCTAATATACCTAATACTGAAATAAAATGTGGGGCATTCTTTCATGCAATGTAGAAGGGAAATAGGATTTGAGGATACATATGTGATGCTTTATTTTATGTCACCATAATAGTGATAGGGGATATTCAATAAAATTGAAATTGCTAAGAAGATCGATTATTTATAAAATTGCATTATTCCATAAATACAATCCTGTTACATGTTTCATTCAGAGAAAGTTCTGACAGCATTAGTGATATTAAATGATAATTATCATTATGATATAAACTTCATACCAGTGTTGTTAAGCTGTACCCTTACAATCTACATATGAGTGCGTGTACTTGGGGTACTTTTTAGTGCAGCTTAGTAAATATGACCCATAATGTATATGGCAACTAGTACCCAGAGGGAGGGGGCAGTGTGCTTATATAAGTTTTTGTTTTCGTATAGTGGCACTTACTAAAGGCAAGTATAGTATATGTACCTGGGAAGTCGGGGGAAGGGCACATAAACTGTGAAAAACAGGTACTGGGTTAGAGGGCTCTTGGAGCTCTGACGCAGTCAGATGAAGACCCAAGGATCTAAAAGAAATTGGGAAAATGCTGACAGACAGATATGGAGAGATCAACTGCACAAGATTGGTGCTTCATGTTGAATACTGAGGACCTTGTGAGGCCACTACTATATTAGAAGGTATTGCAGTTTCCTGGCTCCTGGCAATCCAGCATTCACTGACAGATGGTGAAAGAATCCAGATAGAAGTACATTGCATTGTGTGGTGCTCATACTTCAGCACACTTAATCTATTTTATTACAATGCACTTGCACAATAACATTGGCAGGCCAGACTGTGGGGCACATTTGTGTCACCACCAGGCCTACTAAGAGGACCTGTGGTCTTAAACATGGGTGCACCTATTGGCTTGCTACTGTGTCCACGGTTATTGTTTTGTACTTGTTAAATGTTGAGGTCTCCTAGATTATGAATACTGTTCTATTTTCCACCACCTTACCCCAAGCTTACTAAGCCTTATTTTTGTAGAGTAATTGGTATGAGCGCCTTCTTCATTATACCAGCAGTCTGGAACAGACCTACTGTATAGTGCTTGAATCAGAAGTCATTGAGTTTTAATACTGCACAATTGCCCTGTCATGGGAGAGGGGGTTTGGCCCGGTATTAAAGGGGTTACACCCCATTTGGCCACCCCCTGCTCTCACTTGGGAGGCAAGGGGTTAACTGGAATGATGTCCAGTACTGTAGTTATGCCCCTGCTTCAGCACCAACTGTGTATCCCTTGTGAATATGTATTGTTCCCATTCCAGTGTCTGCACCAACACATACACTGGGATCTATGCGGGAGGGAAAGGGTTAATGTTAATTCTGTGTTTATGGCCCTTTGTCCCTTTTCCCGCCTTTGCAGGCTCCATTTTGAAGTTTCTCCATAGGTCACCATTGGGGCTCAATACAATCCTATGGAGATTCCGGCGATTTGGGACCGTTTCCGTAGAAGACCTGCAGGTGGCGCTCGAGAGGAGGAGCAGCGGTTCTCCATTGAAAGTCAATGGAGCATCCATTTCAATGGGGATTCCTGGAAGCCGAATTCTGGAGACGAGCTGGCAGTCTGCCAGACCGCAAAACCGCAAGAGCGGCAACATTGTCAAAAAAGAGCTTTGATCGTGCAATTGGCGTGGGAAATAGGGCCTCTGTCAAGTTCACGGCCAATTGGCATGGGAACTTTTGTTCTAGGGCACCCAGAAATAAAATTCCTTTTGCCCCTAGATGTTGGGCACCCCCTCACTTGACCCCAACAGGGTCCGACTAGTAATGACGCCGAGAAAGGGTCGCGCCGGCCAGGAGGGTCCTACCATTGACCGTAATGGCGGAGAAAGGCGCGTGGCTTTGAAACGGCTAAGTCAGAATGAGCAGAAACCTGGACCCCATAACTCCGGTTCTGTTCAACCTAGAAGGCTGAGATTCGGTCACCATGTAGTCCTAATTCCGGCAGGATTGCATGGCAAATAGCGTTGCTCTCGGGGCAACAGAACGGAGTCAGGGTAATGATAAAATTTAGGTTTCTGCCATTGACTTGCATGGCAGAAAAAAGCCACTTTTGTAATGTGCTTTTAAACTGTATTTTTGTATCTCCGGTTCTGGGGGTCATGGAAGGCTGATATTTGGCCACTATGGCAAGGGTCCTCTGGCATGAGGACCTGGCAAATTTCAGCCCACTCAGACCCACAGAACGGATTATTTTAATATGTGTAAATATTAAGATATATATTATCTTGTGGGTCTGGTATTCCTAAGCCCGGGAAAACCAGAGGCCAAGTGGTATGTTAATGCTCAGGGGGGAGACAAGTGGTCTACAATAAGCCCCTGATCAAAGGCTCCCCCACCCTGCTTGTGTATGCTGGAACAAAACAGAGCAGGACGTGGGTACTTGGGATAAGTGTTGTGTTTCACACCTTAAGACAAAGGATTTCCTGATCAGATCCACGCCTTGTAGACTTTCAGACGCCGGTCTTGAGGGAGGGGGGCTAGGGAAATGAGCCCCTGATTAGAATAATGCCCACCCAGTGGGCAGGTATGACTTTGCCTCTCAGGTGAGGTGGCAAGGAGGGATTGGGTGCAGATAATTGTCCTCCAATGACTTGCCCTCAATGCCAGGGTATAGGACTGAAACTCCATATAAACGAGTGTAAGCTCTATGCCCAGTGTCTTTTTCGTGTCTTTTGTGATGTCTTCATTTGAAACTGTATTGCTGAATGAATTGCCAATCCTGTACCTGATTGCTTCATTGTCCAACCCCTAAGTAAGTGTCTATACCTTGTCTGTTATTTGTACCATCTTGTGTGTTCTCCTTCTTTAAGGAATAAACTATATTTATATCTAAGTCGTGTTCAATTCAACCCAGATATTTGGTGTATATTATACCCTGTCACAAGTTACCGTGACATGCACATACTGTACATTTAGGGCCTTATTCTCTCAATTGAGATGTTTATCCAACAACCTCTCATACAGCTGCCTCAATCTATATAGAATAACCTCCTTAGTGGAAGCTGCATCGCTTAGACATCAATTGTTTAGATTTCTTTGCTTTCAACATAGAACCAAAACAAAATCATATTTTTTTTTTACAAAACGAAATCTTAATCTTTCATAAGCACAAGCAATTTCCTTGTATCTTGTGCCCTAGACATACTGTCCCTTTCTCTCATTCCTACAGTATACTGCTGGGGGGTTAAAGATCTGTGTACATTTCACGTTTACATTTTTTTCATTAAGAACTATAATTTCTATATTGTATCATAGGAAAATATATCATCCATGTGCTAATCATTGAAAAGGTTGCAATAAAGATATGCAACTAATTGCCACTACTGGCCATGCTAATTTGGATACTTTATAACAACTTGACATGCGATTGTTGGTGACGAGTACATCTGAACACATATAGTGGGTTATTCATTAATGCGGGATAGTTTGGGCACTAAAGCAGGGAAACTCCCATTGATTAACCCTATAAATATCTGATCAGTTTGGCATATTGATCCCCACAGATGCCGTTTAATGTTCATCGCCTCAAAAGCAATTTCTAGCTTCTTGCAATCAACAGTATTTACTGATAAGAAAACGCCCGGAAACTGCTCTACTTGATACATTCCATCAAAAAATCTTACTTTTTTTTTTTGCTTTCAAAAAGACAGTTAGTCAAATGATACAAACACAACCACAGCACAACATACCAATCTGTTGTACAGTATGTTTTGTGTCAATTTATGTAGGGTTGTGGAAAATGACATAAATGCAAAGTTTGTCTACACAAAAATGACAGTATGTAAATTGTGCATTTTTTTTGTACTTGTTCAGCGCCTGTGGATTTTTGTAATTTTGCACTGAATGATAATAGTCAATTTATCACGACTCAATATGGTGATATTTGTAATGCTTTATCTGCAGTCACATATATTCCCAATGTTTTTCTCTTGCGTTATTTGTTCTCCATATGGCTTCCTGTACAGCTCTGTGATTATTTCAGTTCTTATTTTTATTCCATTACGATTCATTATATTAAGATAAATAAACCAGCTATCAACTCATTAATCTAATATGTTTCAAATGATGTTCTGTCTGCAGAGGCATTTTCTATGTCACCACTAACCATTTAATGTTGTCAATTCACATAGCCAATCTATAATTGCATAAAATGATGAGGTAAATTGTCCTAATGACATAGTACAGAAAGAGAAACATTTGTACATTAGGCCATGACCTCACTCTGTATTGTAATTATCTGACCCATTCTGTTTCTTTAACACCTCCATGTACTAAACGCCTCCATGCTCGTGTACTAAAAATAATGTGTTTATACAATAATATGTTAATTATATTGCCATGCTTGTTTCTTTGGGGTTATACATTTTATGTTTCATTTAAATAGACTATGTTTAACTTGGAGATTTGACTAATGTAATAAACTAGTCTTACATAAGAGTAGCTCAGAAGCTGACGTAGTTGACTAAAATTTCTATGGATGCTTCAAGAAGCTCCATATGTTGCTTACAGTACTTTCAAAAGTATATTTGCAATAAACCCTTTCACCAGGCACTTTAACAAGCTTTGCCATTATTCATGTAAGAACAGAATTGCTATAATGTCCAGAAAGAATCTGAAATACGTGAAGAGATTATAACTGAGGAGAAAGCAAACTGCCAGAACATACAGTATATGGAGATAATGATGTTAAGCTGACGTGTGTGTGTGTGTGTGTATATGTATATGTATATATATATATATATATATATATATATATATATATATATATATATATATATATATATATATGTAGAGGTATCAGTACCGTGTTAGCCGAGCTTCAATAATCAAACAATAAATAGATGATACCGTTCTGTGGCTAACGAAATGCTTTTATTTGTGCGAGCTTTCGAGATACACTGATCTCTTCTTCCGGCGATGTTACAATGAATGAAGCAAGGATAACTTAAAAACAGTGTCTCTTGGAATGTTATCTGTGCTGTTCCTTCCCCCGGTGTGGATGTGTTTTATGGCTAGAGGTGTCAAAGGGTAACTGAAAGCAAGTGAAGAAAGAGTGTGTATGTGTATCAGTGTGAATAAAAATGAATGGAGAGCCCACAGTATAAACAGTGCTCTACACAAGGTGTGTGTGGAGTGAGAGGGATATAAATGGTGTGGGTGGGTGTGGAAATGTGAGAGTTTGTAGCACAACTAAAAGTGTGTGTGGATACTATGTGGTCCCTATTGGTGTATATGGATGGAAAAATAAGGAGTATTAGTATGTGTGAGAGACAGCTGTGTGTGCATACATATAGCACAGTATGTACAGACATGGCCTTTAGCGCTCATGGGAAGAGAGTTCGCTAGTGTCAGTAATGACTCATAAAATTTCGATCTCTGTTTAGGCCACTGCTAAGTGTCCCGAACAGTTGCATAAATTTGTATTCATGCAACCGTCTCTCTTTCGGGGTTTTAAGATTACCTTTGAGTATGGCAACCCTCAGATCGTTCATCTTATGGCCAGAGTCAGAGAAATGTTCGCCAACAGGACTGTCTCTTGTTCCGCGTGTGATGCTGTGGCGATGCAGGTTCAAGTTCTTCCATGACAGACACAACCAAGATTATGCCAACACTGCAGAAGGAGAGCCGCTGCACATGAGCAGGGAGAAGCAAAAATCAAACTGGATCCCACAAACTGGGCGCAACCCCACATTGGACCGGTACATTGAAAGCTTCAGACACAGCGCCAAAACCACCATCCTGGACAAAGTAAGGAAACAAACATATAATCTGACACTGATGGAGAGGAGAGCCATAGAATCGCTAAAGGCCAACCACAACATAACAATCAAACCTGCGGACAAGGGAGGAGCAGTGGTCATAATGAACACCACAGACTACCTGCGGGAAGCACACAGGCAACTCTCTGATTCAAAGTATTACACCCAACTGCAGGAGGATCCAACTAAAAAATACATGCGAGAACTCAACAGGATCATTAAAACACTCCCGATCCACACAAGAGAACAAATTCTGGACCTGATACCAGCTAACCCAAAACCTGGCACATTCTACATGCTCCCTAAAATTCACAAAGAGGGTAACCCTGGGCGCCCTATTATCTCTGGATCTGGCACACTTACCGAGAATATTTCTGGCTGGGTGGAGGGCATTCTAAAACCACTTGTCAGGAACACACCCAGCTATATCCAGGATACCACCGACCTGCTAAACAAACTGAATGCCATTGGCCCCCTCCCTACAGGAACACTACTAGCAACTATGGATGTAGAGTCACTTTATACAAACATCCCCCACGAGGATGGGATTTCAGCCTGCAGATACTTTCTGGGACCGCAGGAGCCACTCACAGAGACAGTGACTAAATGCATTGAATTTATTCTGACCCATAACTACTTCACATTTGGAAATGACACATACCTCCAGACAACCGGGACCGCTATGGGTACTCGGATGGCGCCACAGTATGCCAATCTGTTCTGCGCAAAACTGGAAAGTGACTTTCTGTCCACCTGTCACTTGAAACCCCTTACATACCTTCGCTACATCGATGACATCCTCCTGATTTGGACCTCTGGCGAACAGGACCTCCTACAGTTCTATGACAACTTCAATACTTTCCACCCGACCATCAACCTCAAACTCACCCATTCCCCGGATGAAGTACATTTTCTAGACACCACCATTACTATAAAGAACAACCAACTACAGACTTCTGTATACCGCAAACCTACAGACAGAGCCAGCTATTTGAGGGACATCAGCTTCCACCCGACACACACCAAACATGCAACCATCTACAGTCAAGCCATATGATACAACCGGATATGCTCCGACACAGCAGACAGAGACCAGCGGATTAAAGCCTTGAGATCAGACTTTATAAACCGTGGATATAACCACAGAATTGTAGACCAGCAAATTCACAAAGCCACCAGAATACCAAGAAGTGATCTCCTTGAATACAAACAGAAGGAGACAAGCGACAGGGTTCCTTTGGTGGTCACATATAACCCACACCTAGGAGACCTACGCAAGATCGCCAGGAAACTACAACCCATCCTCCAGGAAGATACAAGACTGCAACAGATCTTCCCTGAAGCACCCTTATTATCATACAGACAACCCCATAATCTCAAGAATATTATGGTGAGGAGTAAAGTATTCAGCAGTACAACTGAATGCGGGACAAAACCATGCCAGGACCCAAGATGCAAAACCTGCGCAATGCTCTACACAGCGGACACAATACAAATACCACACAAGAATCGGGAATACAAAATCAGAGGAGGGTTCACCTGTTCCTCCAGCAATGTCGTGTACCTCATCATGTGCATGAAATGCCCAGGGGGCTGCTACTACATAGGTGAGACAGGACAGGGGCTAAACAAGAGAATGAACCTGCATCGCCACAGCATCACACGCGGAACAAGAGACAGTCCTGTTGGCGAACATTTCTCTGACTCTGGCCATAAGATGAACGATCTGAGGGTTGCCATACTCAAAGGTAATCTTAAAACCCCGAAAGAGAGACGGTTGCATGAATACAAATTTATGCAACTGTTCGGGACACTTAGCAGTGGCCTAAACAGAGATCGAAATTTTATGAGTCATTACTGACACTAGCGAACTCTCTTCCCATGAGCGCTAAAGGCCATGTCTGTACATACTGTGCTATATGTATGCACACACAGCTGTCTCTCACACATACTAATACTCCTTATTTTTCCATCCATATACACCAATAGGGACCACATAGTATCCACACACACTTTTAGTTGTGCTACAAACTCTCACATTTCCACACCCACCCACACCATTTATATCCCTCTCACTCCACACACACCTTGTGTAGAGCACTGTTTATACTGTGGGCTCTCCATTCATTTTTATTCACACTGATACACATACACACTCTTTCTTCACTTGCTTTCAGTTACCCTTTGACACCTCTAGCCATAAAACACATCCACACCGGGGGAAGGAGAAGCACAGATAACATTCCAAGAGACACTGTTTTTAAGTTATCCTTGCTTCATTCATTGTAACATCGCCGGAAGAAGAGATCAGTGTATCTCGAAAGCTCGCACAAATAAAAGCATTTCGTTAGCCACAGAACGGTATCATCCATTTATTTTTTGATTATATATATATATATATATATATATATATATATATATATATATATATTGTGACAGAGTCACTGACTCAGTAGGCTGGAATAGTGAATGGAGAGACGCTGCAGCCAGTTCACAGAGTGTTAATCTCTTCAGAGAGAAAGCACAGCTGAAGACTGATTAAACAGGGGCTGAACTCATCAGTGAAACAAGTGCTTTAAAAAGCAGGAAGTTGTTCACAGAAGGTGAGCTTGTTTTTCCACGTGAGGGTGGAGAGACCTCTCTCGGCTAGGAAGCCGTAGCTGCTGCTCTGGTCCCCCAGTCCTGCGAGGAGCTATGCTGCTGGGACCAGCTGGGACCCCAACCCAGGATAAAGATACAGATTGCTGCGAGGCTGGACAAAGCCTGCTCCCCGGAACCGTGTTCCTGTTTGCTGTTGGAGCTGCATTACAGATAAGACTTGGTTATGATACTTATTGGTTATCCTTTGTGTATCATATGTTTTGGGCATAACCAGATTAGCTGGCTGCCCTGTTAGTGAGGGCTCAAGAAGTGAGTTAGTTTCTCTAACGGGAATAGGCTTTAATTTCTAGAAAGTAGTTTTTAAAGGGACAGTGCACCCGTACTTTATTTTGGTTGTGGCTAATAAACCACTATAGTTGACTTTTTCCCATCGTGTTTAGCGTCTTACTGACCCCGCCGCGAGGCCGTCCTGCCACGGGTGGTGTCAGAAGAGGGATGCTACGCCTCTGGGGGTCAGTAGATGAAGATGTGTTGAGACACTGAATTCAAGCGGAAAAAAAAAAAAAAACGTTATTTTGCTGAAGCATTGAATTTACAGCTAGCAAGTGCTGAGTGTGAAGTTTTCCCCGTTGGGTATGAAAGGATTGCTGTGTAAAGCTAATGCCTTTTGCTGAAGCGAGTGAATTTGCAGCTAGCAAGTGCTGTGTGTAAAATTTGCCCTGTCTGGTATAAAAGAAAGTGAAAATGAATTTTGGCAAAGATGTTGCCCTAAGAAGAACCCGGAAGGTTCAAAGGTTGTAAAGCACGTACAACTTACGTGTGTTGTGCAAAGTCTGCCTCGTCGGGTGTGAAAAAAAAAACGGGGTTTTAAAATGGCCGCCGTCAAGTGTCAGTTTTGCAATGCACATAACCATACAAAACAGTGTCCCTTCAGGCCATATGATAATTATGATGGCGACGCATATGTGGCCCCGAGAAGAGAGACGTAGCCGCAGATGAAAGCTGCAAAAGTGACCAGTGTCCAGAGTGCAGGACCCCATAACCTTGGAGTCGTGACCAGGAGTTCGGAGCCGTGCTGGATAGAAGGAAACAAGGTGACTTTCTAAAGGATTCAGTATGCTGTGTCTGTCATGAAAGCAAGGCACCGAGATGTCACTGAAAAAAGATTGGTGTGAAACAGCGCTAGTAATAAAACTGAATAGTAAAAAACACACAGGCAGCCAAGTAGGGAAGTTTCGAGTGTTTTTAGAGCTTGTCTTGGCTGTGGAGAAGTCTGCAGTTCCCTGTGGAGCAATTTGCAGTCTTTTTAGTGCAACAACGGATTTGTGGTGGCACCGCGGTGAGCCTGCGGAGGAAGAGTAGAGGAGGAACGTCTGTGGTGGGACTTCAGTGGACGTGACATCCGCCCGGAAGTCCTGTCATTTGAGTGACCCATCTTCTACCCCTATCACGTGAGGACGCCAACCAGAGTGCTCCGGTCGCCATCTTGGGAGCCCAGCTGCATGTATCCAGTTCGTTGCCTGTATATATCCAGCATCTTGTGAGTAGGGTTGTAATTTTACCCCTCCGGATGCGTTATATGTAATCTCCACACCTAATAAATTTGCTTTTCATTAATATTAGGCCGTGCTAGTGTTTATCGTTTGTATGTCCTGTATGTCTTGTGTTGTCAGTTTGTCCCTATAACCATAGTGTTTGATACAGTATACTGCACCATTATTTGTTTCTTTTTCTCTTTTTTCCACATACACTCTGTTGATGTGAGAATCCTTGAATACCATCCTTTATAGGACTCCATTTGGACTATACACCAATTCGGTTTGATTTCAATAATTATTTGTGACGCCGGTTTATCCTTTGTTTGTTAAGGCACCGAGATGTGCTGCATTCCAGAGTGATGGGCAGAATTGTCACAGGAACGGTGGCAAAGGAGAAGGAGGAGCAAAGGGAAGCTGAATCCTTGATCCAGGACAAGGAGGCCTTAATTTATGCACTCCAAACTGCCCACCGTGATTATGATGTCTTGCAGGAGCAATTGAATAGGGAGCGGGAAGCGAATGCCAAGGTACAGAGGTATATACTCCCAGCTGGGTGAGAGCACTGTCCGAACAATTATGTATGCAGCTAAGTATGAGGCGTTAAAGAAAACAGAGCGTCTCTTACGGAGTGAGTTGGAGGAGCTGAAGATAAGTTTGGATAAGGCCAACACCGCAATTGCTAATGTGGAATCAGAGAGAACAAGTCCTGACTGGAGACTATGCTATAAGATGTCCCAGAGAGATGTGCAAAACTTCATCAAAGACTTAGAAGTTTCTCACCAAGAGGCTTGCACGCTCAAAACAGAGCTTGAGCTCTCACGCCAGGAGGGCCACGGTCTAACTACAGAGCTGGGTACTTTGAAGAAAGCCAATGAGATGGTCCTAAGGGATATAGAGACTGTGTGAAAATGGAGAATATACACCTGAAGTAAGAGGTTTTAATCCTGACTGGTCAGGTCAGTGATGGAACTGAAAAGTTTCACCAAGCACAGAAAGTAAAGACGCAATTGGCGCAAGAAAAATTAGAAGTACAGGCTGCACTGCAGAATGCAGAGAAAATGCTGGAAAAAGAATGCCTCGCCCTGGAGCAGCTGAAGGTCACGTTAAGCACCATAAGAGCATCGCTGGAGGCGGAGCTTAGAAGCCAGGTGACTCTGTGTGAGAGGGACCATGAGAAGGTCCAAAGACTGAAGCAAGAGCTGGAGAAGCAGAGAGACAACGCCATCCCAATGAGTCAGTATACAAAGAAGATAGAGGCCTGGAAAACAGAAGCAGCAGCGATCCTAGCAACAAGAACTTCAGAGCTCCAAAAGATGAAGGAGGCACTGATGCAAACCAGAGTAAGCCCCGGGAAGAGGTGAAGGCCCTGAGAGGGGACTGGCAGCATCAGATTGAAGAGTTGCAGATGCAGATGGCTGAGCGCGAGATGCAGCGTGCTAAGAGGGAGGAGGTGTCCGTCCGTCAGTTGGCCTGCCTGACATTGCACCATGAAACAGAGATGGCCAATATCCACAAGCAGCTGGTCCAGATGGCCAATGAGGGGGCCAGGCTACAGCTGGAGCTGGACAAGGTCCAGGAGGAGCACCAGCAGCTGCATGTCCAGAATAAAGAAACAGAGACAGATTTAAGCCTTGCTCTGACTCTGCTAGGAGATGTAGAATCGCGACTCAACTCTAAAGAAGCTGAACTAGCAGCTGCACTGTGTGAAAGTAGAAAGGCAGAAGGACAGCTTCAAGACCTGAGGAAGGACCTGGAGTCTGAGCGTGCTGGCCGCAAGATGGCGGAGAAACAAAAGTGTGACCTAGGCAAGGAGCTTAAGGCTCTGAAGACTAAGCGGGATGCTACGTTGGACTCTACAGCTGCCCAGCAGGAGGTTTCTCAGATGAAGCTGGAGAAAAGCTTATAACCCCAAGACAGACGTTTGGGTCACTGAAGCAGTCCAAGGAAAAGGTGGCGGTAGAGATAAAGCAAAGGAGACGCACCAGGAAGCATGACAGTGATACCATTGCAGTACTACAGTCTACGTTCCACAAGGCACGGAAAGCGAAGGCCAAGTGGCGATGCAGAAGAACAGTAAGAATCCAATCATACTACAGTGCCCAGGGGACCCAAAGTGGATTCCTTGCCATGCGGGTAGCCACTGTGAAGAGACAGTCGCGAATGAGATGGAAGTGTGCCCGTGATCATAAGAGGCGAAAGACCGCACAGATTGTCCAGCAAATCTCTCAACAGAGAAAGTTAAAGAGTCAAGACAGAAAGGCCCAAGCCTATGAGTCTGCTGACGGTAAAAGATAGGTGCCATGGGGTGCACTTCAGGTTAATAAGAATTCCGACCAAGTTGAAGTACTAAAGATAAATATTGTGGAACTCAACACTGAAGGTAAGCTGATGGAGAATGGTCCAAAAGCCATCACCGCTAAAACAGAGTTGCTGTCATCGCAAGAGAAGGCCAAACAGTCACTGGCGAGTGTATGCAGTGAGCTGACCGAGGTCAATGCTCTTTTACAGGGTAAAGGAGACTCTGAGCACAAGAGAAGGATGCATCTTCACGATTTTCAGATCAAGGTCACAGCGTCCTGGCAGAGAGAGCTAATAGACAGCAGGATGCTCAGGAACCTGTGCGAGAAGAGACACAACAAAAGCGGAACATCAACCTTAAACTGAAACTGGCACAAGACAAGGAGATAGTGAGGAACCAGTCATCAGGCCCAGGTGACCTGCTAATTACCCCCCAAAAAAAAACCTAAATAGGAAGGCAAGAAAAAAAAAGGGGGATAGAAGGGGCGACATTGGACATTTTCGACAAAGATGCTGGTGCACGGGAATGGTGCACGGGCCGCTCCACAGGACAATGTTTAGCTGGGGAGAGGTATATGTGCCAGAGTCACTGACTCAGTAGGCTGGAATAGTGAATGGAGAGACGCTGCAGCCAGTTTACAGAGTGTTAATCTCCTCAGAGAGAAAGCGCAGCTGAAGACTGATTAAACAGGGGCTGAACTCATCAGTGAAACAAGTGCTTTAAAAAGCAGGAAGTTGTTCACAGAAGGTGAGCTTGTTTTTCCACGTGAGGGTGGAGAGACCTCTCCCGGCTAGGAAGCCATAGCTGCTGCTCTGGTCCCCCAGTCCTGTGAGGAGCTATGCTGCTGGGACCAGCTGGGACCCCAACCCAGGATAAAGATACAGATTGCTGCGAGGCTGGACACAGCCTGCTCCCCGGAACTGTGTTCCTGTTTGCTGTTGGAGCTGCATTACAGATAAGACTTTGTTATGATACTTATTGGTTATCCTTTGTGTATCATATGTTTTGGGCATAACCAGATTAGCTGGCTGCCCTGTTAGTGAGGGCTCAAGAAGTGAGTTAGTTTCCCTAACGGGAATAGGCTTTAATTTCTAGAAAGTAGTTTTTAAAGGGACAGTGCACCCGTACTTTATTTTGGTTGTGGCTAATAAACCACTATAGTTGACCTTTTCCCATCGTGTTTAGCGTCTTACTGACCCCGCCGCGAGGCCGTCCTGCCACAATATATATATATATATATAATTTACATACACACACACACACAGACACACATTAATGGCAGCTTAACATCATTATCTCCATTTATATCCTGGCAGTTTGCTTTCTCCTCAGTTATAATCTCTTCATGTACTTCAGATTCTTTCTGGACATTATAGCAATTCTGTATATATATATATATATATATATATATATATATATATATATATATATATATATATATATATATATATATATATCAAGCACATATAACATTCCAAGAGGCACTGTTTTAAAGTATACCCTTTGCTTGCTTCATTCATTGTAACATCGCCGGAAGAAGAGATCAGTGTATCTCGAAAGCTCGCACAAATAAAAGCATTTCGTTAGCCACAGAACGGTATCATCTATTTATTTTTTGATTATTGAAGCTCGGCTAACACGGTACTGATACCTCTACATGTATGTATGTATGTATATATGTATATGTAGCCAGGTACCCCTCGGTCTCTGTGTGTGCCGGAGGGGCGGTGATCTCCGCGGCGGAGGGCTGCCATGTTGGCTGTGTGCGCGCACTTCGCAGAGTTGCGCATGCGCGAGCCTGAAGCTGCAGGTTAGATCCACGGAGCAGTGCTCAAGGGATTAGGGCAGATGTTAAATCCCCAGGGCCCAGGAAGTTCCCTGAGTCACTGTAGAGGTGCTGAGAGTGCTGTATTGGGAAGGCCTTAATGCAGGGACCTTTTCATGTAGTCTGAGAGGAAATGCTGCAGGACTTTGCCTGATTACCAGCGCAGCCTGATAGTGCTGGTGTGCCATCTGCTCCATAGCAGAGACAGTGTGCAGTGGATCATCCGGCTGGGGATCCCTCCCCTGTGGAGTCAGAGTGTTCACCCCTTCTGCAGAGAGCAGCGCAGCACGGCGTGGGATCACGTTGTTGTGTTGCAGAGTTACCAAGGATTCTCCTGGTTAGGACCATATCCAGGAAGGTATTACATTAACGTGCACCAACGGCCCCAACACCGGGAAGTGCTATCCCACACACACTCTATCCATAGCTGGTGGACACTAATAGGTTAAGTGCCCTGGCACAGTGGTACACCAGGGACTAAGGTGATACAGGACTGATTATAAGCACACACTCAGTTTCATATGCTGTGTATGCAGAGTAATAATATGTTGGTTATATGCTAAGAGTTCTTATCATTCCGGTCAGTAAATACTGTTTATCCAATCACGATCACGTGTGGTATTGTATATGTGGGTTCTGATGAGGGATCCCAACGGGGTGGGAGTATGCCCTTATCAGTGGAGGCGCTGCACTGAGTGTAAGTACACCCCAGGCTCCCAGTGGCGGAGGCTCAGGCCTTTGGTTATCCTAACAGGTGAAAGCAGTACCAGTAGTACCGTACCCAGGGGTACACCCGCTAAATATATATATATATATATATATATATATATATATATATATATATATGCAAATATAACTGTATGTTCATCTGCATGTCTTAGGCAGGTCTGCAACCCCGCCTTTCACCATTATCACCCAGCATACAGCACTTCCACTGCAGCAAGGGATTCTGGGAAATGACATGCAAATGAGCACACAGTGTCACTTTTTAAATTGAGGCAAAAAGTGACACTGTGTGCTCATTTGCATGTCATTTCCCAGAATCCCTTGCTGCAGTGGAAGTGCTGTATGCTGGGTGATAATGGGGAAAGGCGGGGTTGCAGACCTGCCTAAGACATGCAGATGAGCATACAGTTATATTTGCATGTTTGCTTTCCTGTGGAGGGTTTTTGTCACTTTTTTTACTCACCATAACTTAACTCAGTATTATATATATATATATATATATATATATATATATATATATATATATATATATATATATATATATATATATAAAGAATGAAACTCAGTTGGCACACTGTAAACAAAACATATGCTGATGCTTGTCCCTTATGCACATAAACACAGATAGATTTTACCAGATGGGAGTTCGGAAAAAAGCGAGACAGCACACAGCCAAGGAAATCCAGAAATGCTGTATTCAAATTAGCATGGCACCACATCCCAATGGATTATACAGTATATATATTATATATATATATACACACACATTAATGGAAGCTTAAAATCATTATGAAAATAATATTTCCTCAATAATAATTGTGTGTGTGTGTGTATGTATGTGTATATATATATATATATATATATATATATACACAATTATTATTATTGAGGAAATATTATTTTCATAATGATTTTAAGCTGCCATTAATGTGTGTGTGTGTATATATATATATAATTGCTAGCGCTATTATTCTGAAAATAATATTTCCTCAATAATAATTGTGTGTGTGTGTGTGTGTGTGTGTGTGTGTGTGTGTGTGTATATATATATATATATATATATATATATATATATATATATATATATATATATACATACACACAATTATTATTGAGGAAATATTATTTTCAGAATAATAGCGCTAGCAATTTTGTTCTGCATACAAAGGCTATTGTATTTAGTAAAAATGCATTTTTGTACTTAATTGATGTTAAGGGGCAATTTATCGTTGCACCATTTTTGCCCAGCTGGCTTTGCTTCCATGAAGATTTGGGGAGTGGTTATAGGAGGTGCTAGGAAAGAATTGCTGCAAAGCACATATTATATTTGGATGTATCGAATTCTGAATGCAAGCCATTCATTTATCTCCTAATATTCCAGGTCTTAGAAAAAAAAAAACCTTTCTGGCTCATGATCACTGAAAAAATGTAAGAATCACGTGGGTGCAGGCAGAAAACAGATACTTTTCAAAGATGTACTGTACACAATTTTTATGGTACTGGAATTCAAAGCATTGAATGGAAGACCTCATTTTTTCTTTCCTATTGGGACAGATCTGGGCCTTGCTGGTAACCACAACTATATTTTTGAATTTGCTAGGATATCTAATGTGCACATAATACACATTACATTTTTTTTTTTTTTACAAACTGGGAGCATTCCTATTTTTTTTAATTAAAAACTACTGTAAGAAAATGCTTCCTGTTCTGGTTATTAATAGTTTAGGGTATCAAATTTACGCATTCTGTCTGTAGCTAGTATAGCAAACTCTGGCAGTGGCCCATATAAATAGCCCAGTACTGTCTCTAGTTTCAGCTTTAGTTCTTTCTAGTACTGAGTTGACTTTGGAGTTCTATTTACCCAGTTTAGGAGCAGATATTGCAGTGCTCCCGTGGTTTAGTCAGTGCAAGAAGACTACCAGAGTATCTGGAAGACAGACCAAACAGGGACCCAGCGAAGGTCTTCTAAGCTTAGTAGAAGACTCCTCTGGAATGTCCCCCTCTTAACTCCTTCAGTAAAGTACCCCCATGTTGAGGTCCTGGAATCACCTGCTGTGAGAAGTTATTTTTACTATAAGAAATAATTGTTTCATAGTGGGCGAAGTTTTGCACCATCTTATGCTAACCTTTGCATGGGGTGGTGGGAATCTCAATTTTTTATGCTAGCACTAATCACATTAGGAAAAATATTATATTTTATAAAAGGTTTATTGATGACCTGATTATTATTTGGAAGGGAGACACTCAGACACTTTCTTAATTTCTACAGTACATTAATGATAACACATAACTTAAAATTCACATCTAATTTTGATCGTCACCACATTCAATTTCTTGACCTGTTACTTTATGTTGATATTAATAAAAAAATTCAAACAGTTGTATTCCGGAAAACCAACTCCAGGAACAACTTTTTAAGGGTGAACAGTTGCCACCCCAAGGCAGTGGAAAGATGTACAGTATATCCAATGGACAGTTACTCAGACTGAGAAGAAATTTCTCTACTCTGGAGAGTTTCCTCACTCAGTCTGAGGAACTGGGTCAACGGCTCCTTGAAAGAGGTTATAATAAAGACAGTTTGCAAGAAGCCTTTGAAGAGGCACTATATACAGATAGGTGCTCTCTTTTACCTGACCGAGATGATGGGGAATCAACCTCTTGACACCAATTAATCTTATCAAATCAATAACCAAGAAAAACAAATGGAAGAAACAGGGTTATGGCAGCTCCACGACGCAATTTAATAGGTGTAGTTACAGTATAAAATCTATTATTCCCAAACATTGGGGGATTCTTTGTATGGACCTGGTTTTGCGTAAATATGTAGAACCAGGCCCCAGATTCATCTTCAGAAGGGCAAAAACCATTGCTACCTATATTTTACCGAGGGAAATTTCCACCCCTATTACTAAAACGTCACCTTTTTTTAACGAACGGCTCATTTCAGTGTGGTGCATGTAAACACATGAAACCCCCTGCGGCCTTTTTCTCCAGCTCTCCACATAAAAGATTTAAGATTAACAATTTCATTAATTGTAATACACAATGTATCTATCGCTTAACTTGCGTGTATGAAAAAAGGTATGTGAGGAGGACAACAAGAGCTCTAAAGAATAGAATTTGACAACATCTAAGACAAATCAGGATTGGGGTCCTAACCCACCCAGTTTGTAAACAGTTTACTGAATGTAAATATGGTGGGGTAAAGAACTTTTCCTTTCTAGGGATCGAAAAAGTCATTAAGAAAGAAAGAGGGTGAGATTCTGTCAATTTACTGGACCGCAGGGAGGAGTTTTGGATTTTTACTTTAAGAACTCGCCTCCCTGTTGCGATGAATGTAGAATGGAACCTCTGCCATTTTCTAAAATAGAATCCAATTTTGTTGATACAACAACAATTTCATAATCGTTTTTGTTCACTATTTATATATTCATATATTAGGAATTTTATGTAATGGTCTAATTTTCCTTAAATTCTTTTTCACAATGGTTCAATTACAGGACCCTTCACTATTGTGTTCAACTTTTGTTGTGCTTTTTTATCACACTTGCACATTTGAGACAATTATTGATATATCATCTGTTTTTGTATTGTATTGTATGTCTTTATTTATATAGCGCCATTAATGTACATAGCGCTTCACAGAAGTAATACTGTGGTAATCAAATAAATAACAGATAATATAAATAACTGATCATGGGAATAAGTGCTTTAGACATAAAAGTAACATTAAGGAAGAGGAGCCCCTGCCCCGAGGAGCTTACAGTCTAATTGGTACAGTAGAGGCAACTCTTATTCGAACAAAAACCAGTGGCAATTCCCCAAAAAACCCAGGAAACACCCAGGTACATTCTGAATACATGCCTTAAACTTTCCTTAAACTAGCCCCAGCATTTCTGCATTGATTAATGGCCTATCAGATTAACAGCGGGGGTCCCTGGCAGTCCCATTCAAACTGAATTGGAATGCCAGGGATCCCTGCTGTGTTAATCCTATGGGTTGTTAGTCAATGCAGAAATGCCTTAAATGTGCCTCAAACTAGCCCAGAACATACCCAGCACATACCCAGCACATACCCAGAATGTAACCCAGCTAGTTTACGGCAAATGTTAGAATAAACATTGCCTCTACTGTAGGTAGGGAGAACGTACAGAGACAGTAGGAGGGAGTTCTGGTAAGTGCGTCTGCAGGGGGCCAAGCTTTATGTATCATGTGTTCAGAATATCCACAGTGCTATTCATATGCTTCTTTAAGCAAGTGTGTCTTAAGGTGGGTCTTAAAGGTGGATAGAGAGGGTGCTACTCGGGTACTGAGGGGAAGGGCATTCCAGAGGTGTGGGGCAGTCAGTGAAAAAGGTTTAAGGCGGGAGAGGGCTTTAGATACAAAGGGGGTAGAAAGAAGACATCCTTGAGAAGAACGCACGAGTCTGGATGGTGCATAACGAGAAATTAGGGTTGAGATGTAAGGAGGGGCAGAAGAGTGTAAAGCTTTAAAAGTGAGGTGAAGAATGGAGTGTGAGATGTGGGATTTGATCGGAAGCCAGGAGAGGGATTTCATGAGGGGAGATGCTGAGACAGATCTAGGAAAGAGTAGAGTGATTCTGGCAGCAGCATTAAGGATAGATTGTAGGGGAGACAGGTGAGAGGCAGGAAGGCCGGACAGCAGGAGGTTACAGTTTATTATTCTTATTGACATATACAGTATAGCATTTTTGACTCAATTTAGGGTCATTTGCATTTATCTTGGCCGTTTTCTCTAAATCATTGATATTGATTTTGTCAATTAATCGTGTTGCTGGTTTCATCTCTGCATCTAGTATTCTATTGGTTTGATTATGTTAATTTATTTCTAATTTTCTATTTAATGAATCGTTTATATACAATACAGCGTTGTCGTATATATAGCATTATATTTCTTTTAAGCACATATTCTTTTTCTCCCCATGCCCTCCCCTTTCTCTTCTAACACCCCCTTCCCCCCCTTTCCTTTTCATGTGTTCTGAGATTTGTCTTTGTCAACAGTTGTGCATGATACACACTGTATGTATCAGTTATCTTTCATTATTGTATGATTTTTATTGGTTAAAACTGTGAGTCACTGGATATATGCATGAGGATTTTTTCAGATATTTTCTCTGATATTGAATCTTTGAATTTTATTCATTGTTTTTATTATTTTTTGTCACATTCCTATTGTTCATTGTTGTGTGTTTTAGCAGTCCTATTTGTTGTAAACTTGCGTATAGTTTTATAATTTTAGTCATTTCATTATTTTATTGTAATGTCTGTTTTATGGGTTCAGTGATCCTCCCTGCATATCTATCCCGGTTTGGGATAGTTGATTTTGCTCTCTTGCGCTTGCGCTGCAATGCATAGAGGAGACTCTGTCTTCTGTCTTCATTCTGAAGTCTCTTACAGGGTGGTTTGACAGAGTCCTTCACTTAAGATTCTTGATACCTCTGGGGCTCCATTTTTTTTCTCCTCCCGGAGACGCATGACGTCAAATGGGCGTTTTTGGGAGGTGCGCATACGCAACCGTTCTGGCATCATGATGTCATTGTTTTTGGGCATGAAATGGAGCGTTTAGCTGGGATTCAAAAGGACTGCAGGACACACTGTATTTTACTCCTTGATAAAGTACTAAGGTATGAAATGCGTAGGAGGTTTTTCCTCTATGCTTATGTCTTTTAAATAAATCCTATTTTTGATTATTTGGATCCCTCTCCTTTGTTTTTTTTTTGGCTGTGCGCTACCCCTCATCTTATCTCTGGATCTCAACTCAGCAGCTGCACGTCTTTTCCAGCATCAAGAAGTGGGTCATATTCTATTATCTTTTCATCAAAGAGACTGTAAGTACCTATGGCTTCTTTTGAAATGGACACTCCCAATGAAAAAGAGGGTTTGATTATTTCACTCATCCCTGTTTTCAGGGAATACATGTTATTCCTTATATTTCATGGACATTTACTCCTTGTCAATCAATTTCTCTATATGGCTATAGTCTCACCCACTGTTCCATTATACCTGAATTTTATTCATCAGCATTGGCCTTATATTACTGAAGATCTCCCTTACCGCTTCCTATAACTCCCTAAGTAAACTGGACCCTCATGTTGAGTCACTGGAATCACCAAGTTATCGTTATTATAAGATATAATTGTTGCCCGTGAATATTTTTAAATCATTTTCTATTTCCTTTTATAAAAGTCCCTGGTGCTCATTTTTAGCCTTCTCCACTCGCCCCCTGCTTCAATAACCCATGGCAAGATTGCCATCTACCCTAACATCTACAGTATGCGTACGAAGGTTGTTAGATCCTAGCAGCTTATGGGTGTCCATTTTTACACACAGCCCTGATGGGAGGGAAACTTGAAACATTTTCCTCTGCAGTTTTCCTGTATAGTTAAAGGACCAGGGAATACATCACTGCTGATCAGCAACACCTGATTTATTATCAGTGCACAGGGCTTGAGTAATGAGTCTTCCAACAGGAACGGCTGCATAAAATATTGGTGGAACTAATTGATAATAGAGCAGCCTATAAATCAGCATCCAAGTCCCTCAGATTCTGTCTCTTCCTACAATGCTTGCGGACATACTACATATGCAGAATGCATCACAATCTCTACAAAAATTGTATACCTATACTTTGCTACATGTATTTTTGTGAGTAGACTATTGTAAGTAGAAACAACAATGGTGTTGTTCAGGGAGCGCAGAATCATATGTTCAATATACAGAAAAAAGCATACATACTGTAGTGCACAATTGTCTGTAATCCAGAATGGTATGATGGTATAAGTTTTTTTTACAAGGGGCAATGCTACAACTCACATGGCCCAGTAAGTTCAAAAGGTGCTAAAAGGTATATTTATGTACACTGGCGACACACTTTATTCGAGCTCGGCTAGTCCCACGAATTCGGGTATACCCGGGTGTATTGAGGTTTGTGACTGTTTTCTGCCCGAGTACATTGAGTTATTTTTCAGGCAGGGATTGAAGCATTTTATTCCCGCTGGCTGCAATACTGCACAGTATATATATATACACTGCATTACAATTCATGAATTTATGCCATCTGGTAGACACCCGAAGCATTGCAGCCTATTAAATCCTAATCATCCTCATTTAACAGATCAGCCGCCCATCAGCCAGGCATGAACCATGGCTGGGAAGGCAAACGCAACGGGGCTTGTCTGAGGTGAGGAGCGGCGCATTCCAGGTATCTGCCAGGTACATACTGGGTATTTGCTCGAATAAAGTGTGTCGCAGCAGTATGTACCTTGTTTGACCACCCAACAATTATTTTTTAGCATTCACTACTGGTTTGCAGCCCCCATTGTGTTTGTTGCTGTGCTCCGCCATTGGACCCTATGGGACAACTACTTCTACTTGCATGCTGGGCGTGACGCACGCATTCACCAAGGACTGAGCTGCTGTTTTCAAGTGAGTTCTCACTGTGATTCTATATCATGACTATGTACCTTTGTTTTACTGGGAATGCATACTAGACTTTTATGGTATATATAGAGATCTGTGCCTGTTCTTCAGTAATAATAGTACACTTGGAAGTCTTTATTATGTGTGAGTCTCAGCAGCGTTTATATATATGCTCTCACACCTTGGTTACACAATACTGCTATCCTGCTGTTTGTATATGTTCATAGGACAGCTGAGCCTCTAACATTGGGATAATATCCCTCATCCACAATCTATGCTAAATTTAGACGACAGATATTTATATCTGTACTTACAGTATATTGTTCCAGAGGAAGGCAAACAAAAACCCCAGAGTCATATCATCCAATGATCTCATAAGGGGAAAAATAAATTCCTTCCTGACTCCAAGAATTGGCAATCAGATTACTCCCTGGATCAACATCCTTCCCATGCTTACTTATTTGGTATATCCCTGTATACCTTTCCTTTCTAAAAAGATGTCCAACCTTTTTTTTAACAAATCTATTGTATCTGCCATCACAGTCTCCATGGGTAATGAATTCCAAATGTTAACTGCCCTTACTGTAAAGAACCCTTTCCTTTGTTGCTGGTGAAATCTCCTTTCCTCCAACCTTAAGGGATGAACCCGAGTCCTTTGTATTCTCCTTGGGGTGAATAGTTCTTTTGAAAGCTCCTTGTACTGTCCCCAAATATATTTGTACATAGTTATTATATCCCCTCTTAGACACCTTTTCTAATGTAAATAAATCTAATTTAGCTAGCCTCTCCTCATAAGTTACATTGTCCATCACATTTATTAATGTGGTGGCTCTTCTCTGTACTCTCTCTAGTTCCAAAATGTATTTTCCAAGGAGTGGTGCCCAAAATGGAACTCCATATTCAAGGTGTAGTCTTACTAATGCTTAATAAAGGCATCATTATGGTTACTTCCCTTCCATCCATTGTCCGTTTTTAATGCAAGATAAGATCTTGTTTGCCTTTGCAGATACTGCATGACTTTGGGCACTATTAGTGCAGTGTATCCCTGCATTCTCCTGATTTTCCCCTTCAATACCCGGCATTCTCCTGCAACCATTGAAAATGTAGTTGCAGGAGACATAGCAACGTCACAAATGACGCAGCGTTGCCATGACAATGGCATTATTGCTAAGCCTGCTGTCTACAAGCACTTCTAAATCCTTCTCCATCAAGGATTCCCTCAATTTATCCCCATTTAATTTGAGTGTCGCCTGTTTATTCTTGCTTCCCAAATGCATAACCTTACATGTATCTGTATTAAACCAGATTTAAATTTTTAAAAAAATATGCTGGGTAAAAAAAAGTGATAAAAATCCCTCCACTGTACAGTGTACAGCAAATAAAAATATCACTGCAACTCTGGCTTTCCCCATTATCGCAGTGAGTGCTCATTTGCATGTCATTACCCAAAATCCCTAGCTGTAGTGGAAGTACTGTAGGCTATGATATAATGGGGTAAAACAGGGTTGCAGACCTGTCTGAGACATGTGAATGTGCTCACAAGTGGTATTGTGTGTGTGTGTGTGTATGTCACAATTATTAAGGTTATGGTGGGTAAAAAAGTGACAAAAACCCTCCACAGTAAAGCATAAAGCAACTGTAAATATTACTGTATGTTCGTTTGCATGTCTTAGACAGGTCTGCAACCCTGTCTCTCCCCATTATCGCCCAGCACACAGCGTTTCCACTGCAGCAAGGGATTCTGGGAAATGACATGCAAATGAGCACACAGTGCCACCTTTTGTCTCAAGCTCGTATGACACAAGCAAATCCTCATCCAATGCATACTGTTTTAAACACAGCTTTTAGACAAAGGCTGGGATGAGATGCAAAGCCAGTAAACCCACTCACAGACATGTTTCAACCTTGATGGGTATCATCAGTGTGAGGTTGGTTACTGGCTATGCTATATATATAATCAAAATAAAAATAAATATATAGAAATAAATAAAAAAACTAAATTAAGGGCTACTTTGCAAAATAGACAGAAGATGGCACTGTTGCCTTTATGTTAAAATGTGTTCCTTATAGCTATTTCTTCTGTGCCTACACTGCAAACTGGTATGACCTCTAGTATGGATTTTCACAGTTAACCATTTACTGCTGAATGCTGATATGCAATTTTCTTTATTTTGCATTATCAAGATTAATTGATGAATCAACATTCTTAATGTTTAACCCTCTAAAGGTACCCAACGGTATTATAGCAGTTTAATGGATATTCACTAGCAAACTAAGTTTAACCTTTCATAATATAGTATCTCCTAGTACTCAATTTGCTGTCCACCAAATATCACATCGTCAAACGTGCCTTCTTCTGTGCATTTCACTTTGTTTTGGGATTCTTCTGATTGACCTTTACTGCATCGTATTTAAACATTTTTATCATGTCATCTGTCCTTCAATGTAAGCTAAATTCCACCTAGATGGTTCATTCTGTTCAGTTGTATCTTGCCCTTACACTGATGTGTAAAATTCTGCGGCCGTGAGATTTTTGTCCTCTTTTTTTTTATGGAAAACTACTGTTTTTAATCAGTTAGACTCCACTGATGCCATTTAGATTGCTCATGCTAAAATGTGTGAGACGGACTGAAAATCACTGAAACACAGAGGGTTCTTTTTCCATAATGATTTTGCCTATGTAAAGGTTTCTTTCTTCCCCAACCACTATCAGCACAGCTCACTACTGTGTAGCATCTTCCAGATTCAGACTACACTGGCGACACACTTTATTCGAGCTCGGCTAGTCCCACGAATTCGGGTATACCCGGGTGTATTGAGGTTTGTGACTGTTTTCTGCCCGAGAGCATTGAGGTATTTTCCAGGCAGGGATTGAAGCATTTTATTCCCGCTGGCTGCAATACTGCACAGTATATATATATATATATATATATATATATATATATATATATATATATATATATATATATATATATATATATATATATATACTGCATTACAATTCATGAATTTATGCCATCTGGTAGACACGCGAAGCATTGCAGCCTATTAAATCCTAATCATTATCATTTAACAGATCAGCCGCCCGTCAGCCAGGCATGAACCCAGGCTGGGAAGGCAAACGCAACGGGGCTTGTCAGAGGTGAGGAGCGGCGCATTCCAGGTATCTGCCAGGTACATACTGGGTATTTGCTCGAATAAAGTGTGTCGGTGCAGTATAAAAGTTGTCTTCAAAATGACTCTATCCTATCTATGATACTACAAGCCCCCTTCTTCTTATGACTGTCTAAATAAAGCACATACAGTATTAACTAATATACCACGACTTCCAATGCCAGTAACATTGACTTATGTACACTTGTTGTAAAGACATTACTTATTTAATTGAACTTTCTATTGTATATATTTTTTTTCTTGGGTTACATGACTATTTTGTCTTTATTATTTAAATGTGCACAAGTGGTATTTTTATTAGTTTTAAAGGTTTAATCTAAACTACTTTGATAACAAACATCCTGGCACTAATTTAAAAAAATGAAGTTCATATTAGAAGTATTTTAGTACCCTGAAGTTCACGCTACTCCATGACCGAAATAAAATAGCTTACTTATATAGCTCCATCCATGTACATAGCTCTTCACAGCAGTAATACTCATGACATAATAATATAACAGACATGCAAGTAAAACTAGGAAACAGAGTCCCTGCCCTGAAGAGTTTACTATCTGAGTGGTAAGTAGGAAGAACTTAGAGACAGTAGGCGGTTTTTCTGGTAAGGGCATCTGCAAGGTGTCAAGGTCAGTGCATATGAGATGTATAGTAATAGCCAAACACAGCTACCCATATGCTGCATTAAAGAGGTGTGTTTTAAGATGGGTCTTAAAAGGTGGAGAGAGAGTACCAGTCGGATATTGAGGGGAAGGGCATTTCAGAGGTGTTGGGCAGTGAGTGAGAAAGGTTTAAGGCAGGAGAGGGATTTATATACAAAAGGGGTAGAGAGACGACATCCTTGAGAAGAATGCAAGAGTCAGGCAGGTGTATAGCGAGAAATTAGGGCTGAGATGTAAGGAGGGGCAGAAGAATGTATAGCTTTAAAAGTGAGGAGGAGAATTTTGAAAGTAATACGGGATTTAATAGGAAGCCAGGAGAGGGATTTCAGCAGGAGGGACGCTGAGACCGATTTAGAAGAGAGTAAAGTGATTCTAGCAGCATTTAGGATAGATTGTAGGGTAGACAGGTGAGACGCAGGAAAGCCAGACAGTAGAAGGTCACAATAGTCAAGATGGGAGAGAATGACGGCCTGCATTAAAGTTTTAGCAGTAAAGTGACAGAGGAAAGGTCATATCTTTGCAATGTTATGGAGGAAAAAATGACAGGTTTTTCATTGTTACATTGTTTTGCGTAGGTACATTGTGAATGTGAGAGGAGAATGTGAGGGAGGAATCGAATGTTTCATTGAAAACCTTACATAAAAGCATTGGCAAAAGGCACTACACATTTGACAAACAATAATGTTACTATATACAGTAAGTTCAAAGTTTCCACAAGAAAGCTCATGCGAAAAAGTACTCCCTGTATCTATATGGGCAATATAAACACAATATTATTGTATACAGTATAAACCAGGAATCCGTAAAAATAATATCCACATATACATAAGAGAGTAGCCCAGTCTATAGAAGAATGGCGTCCAACTCAAATATGCAGCGGGGTTTTAAGGGGTACAATCACATTATTTTCTACATAGGACTTTGAGCAAACCCTATATCTATGTATTGTTTTAACTCCCAAAAATCATAGTTGGAGTGGATACATTGTATATGATGTTTTGCCACTTGATAGCAGCTACCGTACATCCTTACATTACATATTTTTCACACTCTATGGGATTTTCTAGTAGCTGTGCTTTTGTCCATGTCCATGTGCTCACCCACACAATTCTTCAATGAGTTTGTCTGCTTCTTCTCTTCACTCTCACCCTCTCCCAACCCCCTTGTCGTCCTGTGTAACTTTAACCTTCACCTTGACAACTCCACCTCTGCCTCGGCTTTCACCCCCCTCATCTCCTCCTTTGCACTCTCTCTCATTGAATCTCCCTCCACCCATATACGCGGAGGCACCCTCGACCTTATTCTCACAGCAAGATGTCATGCCGGGTCTCCATCCACACCCCATGTCCCACCTGCTTATCAGCTCCTCCTCTCCACTATCCTTTGCATCAACCTTCCAGCTCCTCCTCCTTCATCACCACCACCCAATCCCATCCTTTGCTGAAACCTCAAATCCATTGACCCATCCTCCTTTACCTCCTCCACCTCACATCATTGACTCCTCCTCCCACATGTAATTTTCCTCTCTCCCACTGAACTCTGCCCTGCCCAATCAATCCTCAACTCTGCATTATCCTCCTCACTCAATTCAATCGCACCTCTCTGCCCTGTGCATCCCACCAAAAAGCCACCTCAGCTCTGGTTCACCTGCCAACTCAAACACATAGTCTCTCCTTTTGGACAGCCAAGAAATCATGGAAATCTTTCTGTTCCCCATCCTCACTTCCCACCTTCCAATCCCTCCTCAACCAATATACCTCCACTCTCAAATTGGAAAAACAAATATACTATAAAACCCTAATTAAATCACTATCATCTCATCCAATCTAACTGTTCTTCACCCTAAATAATCTGCTATGACCCTCTCCATCTCTCTTGCCTAAGCCACCCTCTCAGCCATGGACCTTGCCTCCTATTTCTCACAAAAAATTAACAAAATATGTGCTTCCTTCCCCACTTCTGCCTCCCCTCCCCCTCCATCAACCACCCCTACCCACTCTTTCCCCTCCTTCTGCATAATCTCTGACAATGATCATCAAATGCTCTCATCCCACCACATCCCCTTCTGACCCCATTACACAATCCCGCCACTCCTGCCACTCCCCCCCCCACCTATCTCTCCTCATTCAACCTCTCCCTATCCAGTGGACAATATCCAGACTCCTTCAAAACTGTGGTAATTATCCCCTTTCTAAAATAAAACATCTCTCGACCCTGCCCTCCCATCCAACTTTCATCCTATCTCACTCCTTCCATACTTCTCCAAACTCCTCGGGCGCATAATTCACAACCAATTCTCCACCTTCATCCGCACCTATTTCCTTCTTCCCATTGTCCACTCTGGCTTCCGTCCCTCACACTCTACTGAAACTGCCTTCCTCACCATCCACAACTTTCTCTTCCAAGTTCGCCACTCCAAACTCTCCTCCAACCTCATCCTCCTCTTTTCAGTCCTTGACACCATTGATCACCTCACTCTCTGAAGTTCTCTACTTTGCTGCTTCCCCATCCTTCTCATCCTCCCCAATCCCTACCATCTCCTTCTCCCCACCCTTCACCATCTCCCCATTCCTTTCTGCTCATAAACTTGGAGTCACATTTGACCTTCCCTCCTCTTCTTCCTACACATCACCTCCATCACTTCGCCTGGCGCTACCACCTATACCACATAAGAAAAATGTGTCCACTCATTTTTCTCTCTTTGGCCAAATTTATCATCCACTCCCTCATCTTCACTCATCTCGACTACTGTAACTCCATTCTCCTTGGTCTCTCCCTCCTACTCCTTCCTACTCCTCCAACAAATCCAAAACACTGCAGCCCACACACTTCTCAATCTCCCCCACTCTGCCCACGCCACCCCTCTCTTCTCCCAACTCTACTGATTACACATCCACACCCTCTTCAAATTCCTCACCCTGGTCTCTTGCTACACCCCTTCCCATCCTCTTCACTCCCTGTCTGCCACAACCCTCACTTCCCCAGAGCCCCCTGTGCCTGCTCTCGATTCTGATCATTTGCCTTACTCGCACCCTCCACAGGAACAAGCTCCCCCATCACATTCAATCTGCCCCCTCCCTAACTATCTTCAAATCAGATTTAGATCTCGATATGATCACTAAAGATGGTCCAAGGGTTGCCTTTAGGAGAACTAGTACTTTTGCTTCTTCAATTTCTCCCAGCTTATTCAACTCTTCACTCAGGGGTCACATCTGGGGTATACCATTGGGGTTCCATAAATGTGGTTACTGTGGGTGGTGTCAGTTCGCCAAATCTATTAAAGTGATTACTGTTCAACCCAAATCCAGTTATAAGATTTCATCTTTTATCAACTGTCACACAAGTTTCGTCATTTATGTCATTGTGTGTGGCTGTGACAGAAAATATGTAGGGAGAACGACCAGACCCTTAAAACTTAGAATTGCAGAACGTGCTAGGTTGATTAGAAAGAAAGATATCCCGTCTCTAGACATTTTACTGAATGTCATAAGGGGGGTATTGCCAATTTTCAATTCTTTGGTGTGGAACATGTCATGCTACACAAAAGGGGAGGTGATAGACAGAATTTTCTAAACAAAAGGGAAATGTATTGGTTCTTTACATTGGATACTTTATATCCTAAAGGTATAAATGTTGAGTGGGAACTTAAACATTTTTTGTATGACTAATTATTCATTTTATATCCATCGGCAGATGTTCTGCCTTTTACTAGTTAATTTCCAACTTTTGGATACTTGTCATACCACTCTACATTTGTTACCTTGGATAAGGCTCTCACACTTATTTCCATTTTTGGAATATAATTTATATAAATACACATCTAGTGATTTATATATTTTTTGCTCCATGACATGTATAGAAATGCTTTAATATATTTAAGAAATCAGATAGATAGTTTTTGGCTTGTTTTGTTTTTTAGTAGCTTTAGTTATATTTTGCATATGTATTTTTATCCTTCCTTGATTCTAATGTTTTTTTTTATATTAGTTTTGCAAAGTATAATTAGTACCAATTTGTTATGAGTTTGTTTATATGTTTTTGTCATAAACTGTCTTGTCTTGAAATGTGAGTTCATTACTCTGCTACCACGCCTTCTCCAGCTGATTTTACCTACCAGCTATTTGCCTTCAGATTCAGCTGGTCATCAGGGAGGTACTCTATATCATGATAAGACTTCTCTTGGCAGATCACTCTTTGACAAAGTGCCCTATGTGTGAAACGTGTTAGAGGATCTGTCTGGACTCTGTCTGCATGTTTTTTAACCAATACATTTTTGCAAAGGACTTTTTGGTCCAACGTTGCATTTTTTACGGTTGTGCACCGGTTTTTTCTTTTGTTCACATCTTCAGAAGCCAGCCCAAAACTCATCTCTTCACTCATCACATTCCATGATCCCCATTAACCTCCTATCCCATCCTCTCCCTCACCCACCCTCGCCCTTGATCTGCCTTACCCTCACCCCTTCCTAAAACTTCCCAAAGTCTCTCCAAAACCTTCCGATGTCATCCACCTCACCAATCGAATTGCCTCCACTATCCCCACTTTCAGGCCCATCACATGCCACCGACAAGACTAAATCCAGAGACCAGACCCCAACCCCTGCCCACTAACGAAGCAAGGTTTACTAACTAATGTACAGCGCCCTGGATAAGTGCGCTATATAAATGTTGTTATAAATAAATAAATGTCAAACCTCATGGTTTACAAAGAGATTCCCTCAGGTGAGAAACAAAATGGCACTCCAGAGTACTTTGCCAAATATAAAAAAGTATTTAATGTGAAAGGATCGACCTCTGTATCTTGGACCTTTGTTCAGTACTACTACTGAAAACGTTGTGGTTTGACATGGTCGTAGCGCAAGTCATGGAATGAAATTTGACAACTACAGTAGCTATATTCTGTATTACAAATCGTATAGTTTACAGTGCGCCTATTGCAGAGCCAATCTTGTTCTTTGTTTTGGTTCGATGTGGAATTAACATAATGTCTTCTGAGCTCAACCTGTATCTTTTCACCATTTCCTGCTCTGTGAGTCCCTGTAAAGTGGTTCTGGGCCTATAAAACCATGTCCTGTGCACTCCTCTGCCTCCTCTCCCTGTCTGTCCCTCACCTTCCTCAGTATTCTGTCCCTCTTCTCCATCTGTCCTCTCTCTCTCTCCTTGCGACTGGGTGTCATGACTCGCAACATACACCAACACAGCATAAATTAATCCACAATGCCAATGTAGGTTTAAATAGGCAGCTAATTAGACTAGGTGCCTTAAATGAGTGCACCTGTGATTTAAGGAGATAATGGGGCCTGTAATTTGCAGTAGGCAGTTGATATGAATGCTTTTATTTATATTGATATTTCTACAGGGGTCCAAATATTTTCAACAATGTACATCATGAGTTAGACAGAAGTGTTTAAAGACATAAATAACAGTAGAATACCTAATAAGGCACATTAACTCACTAACTGCATGGTCAGCAGACAAGAATTAACGTGTTGCTTGTCGTGATACCATTCTGCATTTATTGAGCCATGGGTGGCAAGAAAAAAATACGAGAGAGGTTTTTGTATGGATTTAACTTTGGCACTTAACGGACTACTAGAATTCCTGCGAGGGGACAAGAAACATTGAGTTTGAGCCATTTTGGTCATATTGGGTGGTTTTGCAGAGCAGGAATGAAACCACGTTAAAAAAACAGCCTTCCTGGCACAGTTTTGCCATTCAAGAAGGGCTTACAGAATACGAGAACATGCAGACAGAGAGAAAATGGCTCTTTCCGCACAGATATGCACTTACAGTATACAGTAGCAGCTACTAAAATATCTCCCTTTGTTTGAAATAATGTTTAAATCGTAATGTCTTCCCTTTGTTCTTAAGATCCAATGACCGTTTTTGTGCAACAAAGATTGAGTACGTATCCATTTCCTCATGATATTTAATCTGCAGTTCACAGTATGGCTGCTCGCATATGTTTGCTTTAAATTACATCATACTGTAGCATTCGAGTATCTGTGATAAAGCAAGCCAGGATGAGAAGATCTGACTAAAACATGTCATTTAAAGACGGGCATATATTCTCTTAGCAATCCAACTTCTCATTAATCAGAATTTTTTTTAATGATATTGGGTTAAACACATTAAATATAATGAATATAATTTTGATTTACATTTTCCTTCACTCTAAGGGAAACAAGGTACAGTAAGTGAAAAATGTGGTGTGTGTACAGTACTTAAGAAAGACAATGAGAAAGTTTTGGTGACAATTTAGTGACTTCAGTAGTATTGGCATTTGACCTAGCATAGTCTATGTACAGTCATGGCCTAATATAGAGCAGAGTGCCAGAGAAGGCGGATTAGGGGTGGACGCTAAAACTAGCAAACAGCCTATGGCATATCAACAAATAAGCAAAGTGTTGCAGTAGAAAATATGTATTTTTTTAATTATTGGGATCCCTTCTGAAAAATAAAGTGCTGTACAAAGAGCTATGAGAATTTCCAATTTGCATATCCTTTCTCAGTCAGCAATAAGCCAAGATATTTTGTTTTAATTAAAAATGTTGAAATCTAAAGGGGAGTATATTGTACAACTAAGGAGCAGATTGTGTGCCATGTCTTGTTTAACCATAACAGATTCAAAATGGAAGGAGTCAGACACACGTTGCAAATGTTGGAAATTTGTCAGGTGTTCTTGAATGCAAGAAAGCTGGTTAAAAAGGAAAAGCACTCTCGATAAAATAAATGTCCCAGAAACATTGATCATTTTGATTTAAACATATATTTTACCAGGAGTGCATTTCCTCTTCCTATATTTCAATATACTGTAACCCCAAAGGCGCATCATTTGAGTAGACAAAATAAAATGCATTTGTGTGTTCATTGTAAACCAACATGCATTCTTTTTTACTTTAAAGTGTATTCTTACATTCTTTGAATCAGCACACGACCAGAGATGTGAAAGCCTGCCCAGATGTGCACGCCTGCCGAGATGCGCACGCCTGCCGAGATGTGAAAGCCTGTGATATGTGCAAGCCTGCCGAGATGTGCACGCCTGGCGAGATGTGCACGCCTGGCGAGATGTGCACGCCTGCCGAGATGTGAAAGCCTGTGATATGTGAAAGCCTGTGATATGTGCAAGCCTGCCGAGATGTGCACGCCTGGCGAGATGCGCTCGCCTGCTGAGATGCGCAAGCCGGCCGATATGCGCACGCCTGCCAAGATGCGCATGCCTGCCGAGATGCGCAAGCCTGCCGAGATGCGCACGCCTGCCGAGATGCGCAAGCCTGCCGAGATGCGCACGCCTGCCGAGATGCGCACACCTGCCGAGATGCGCACGCCTGCCGAGATGCGCACGCCTGCCGAGATGCGCACGCCTGCCGAGAGATGCGCACGCCTGCCGAGATGCGCACGCCTGCCGAGATGCGCACGCCTGATGAGATTCACTTTGCCACTGTTTTGATCAAACTTTCCCAAGAGTTTGAAAGCCCCATGAATATTTTGATCCACATTTTTGATGCCTAAAGATGAAGAAAAACAGCCCCATTTGTAAATAAATAAATGAATAACTATTTAACATTTTTTTTTTGTAATTGTCTAAATTGCAGCACCATAACTTTTTTTAAATAAAAAGCTTGATCCAATTTCGAACTCAAAAGTAATCAAAATAAAACAAACGTGCAATGCCCATTGAGGTTTAGGATTAATCAAACTTGTTGCAAACTTTTGGAGCGAAGCAAACATTTCTTCAAACCATAAAAAGGATGACATTAGTCAATATTGGAAATGTGGGAGATAGGTTTGCACGTCTCTACTCTGTGCCCTGAAAATATTCTTAGAACTTCTATAATAATAAACGGACAAGGAGTTGAAACCACAGTTAGGCTGTGGTTATAGAGGCGTAGTGCTTGCTGAGGCGCGTTTAGCATATATTCAGAGACCCATTATATGTTAAGGTGCCATTCTGAGTGAAAGCTTCCGCTTGCTTGCTGAACCTCGCTCAGCTTCCAGCTACAGGCAAATCTGTGTTTGCTGGAGAGGAGGTGCGGTCACGTGACCCACTGCCGTCCAATCAGAGCGCAGAACAGAAATTAACTTACACCCGAGAGCAGCCATTTTCAAGCATATGCAGAGAGAGAGGTAGCTGGGGTGGGGTGGGGGCAAACGGACTACTGCTGGGGTGGGGGGTGCGGTCAAACGGGCTGCTGCTGCTGAGGGGGCAAACGGGATACTGCTGCTGTGGGGTCGGGGGGCAAATGGACTGCTGTGGTGTGGGGGGGGGGGCAAACGGGCTGCTGCTGGGTGGTGGGGGGGCAAATGGACTGCTGTGGGGTGCGGCAAACGGGCTGCTGCTGCTGCTGGGGTGTGGGGGTGGTGGGGCAAACGGACTGCTGTGGGGAGGGGGGGGGGAACGGGCTGCTGTGGGGTTGGGGGGCAAACGGACCCATCGGGGAACAAGAGGGGGGGGGGTTTGTTTGTACTGTTTATTTTTTACACAGAATGGTAACAGAATGGAGAGCCCACAGTATATACAGTGCTTTACACCCAGTGGGTGGGTGTGGAAATGTGAGAGTTAGTAGCATAACTAAAAGTGTGTGTGGATACTATGTGGTCCCTATTGGTGTATAGAGATGGAAAAACAAGGAGTATAAGTATGTGTGAGAGACAGCTGTGTGTTCATACACCCACACCATTTATATCCGCTCCCACTCCACACACACCTTTTGTAAAGCACTGTATATACTGTGGGCTCTCCATTCATTTTTATTCACACTGATACACATACACACTCTTTCATCACTTGCTTTCAGGAACCTTTTGACACCTCCAGCCATAAAACACATCCACACCGGGGGAAGGACCAGCACAGATAACATTCCAATAGACACTGTTTATAGTACAGCTTTTGCTTGCTTCATTCATTGTAACATCGCCGGAAGAAGAGATCAGTGTATCTCGAAAGCTCGCACAAATAAAAGCATTTCGTTAGCCACAGAACGGTATCATCTATTTATTTTTTGATTATTGAAGCTCGGCTAACACGGTACTGATACCTCTACATGTGTGTATATATATATATATATATATATATATATATATATACACACAATGAATATTAATGCCACAACTAGGCTAGCTGCCTGGCTCTTTGCCTCTTTGCCTCAATTTCTTTGTGCCTCGCTGGTTCCTCGTGGTCGCTGCACTGTGACGTCACACCCTGTGGATTCGTCGCTGCACAATGACATCTGTCAGGTACACCTCCCGACCCGCCTCCGCCCACAAGCAATGCCTACTATAACACACGCTCTGTCGGATGGGCAAGAACATGAAAAGCAGCCGCTTGGTAAGCGAGAGGTGAGCATCAGCAAGCATCAGCGCCACTCTCCACTATAAACACAGCCTTAAGTTTTTGCTCAAATCCAAAAAAAAAATAGGAGCATCAATATCCATCTCAATTCTATGTTTGCATCAAACATTATTTACAAACACGATCTCAAAAACTTTAACAGCTAAACATGTACAATTGGTAAAAGGCACCATGAGTAAAAATAAATAAATAGTTAATGTGAAGTCTTAGGGCCCACTGAAAAGGCTTTCATTGTTTAGTAAACATGGACATACATTTTTAATATATTCAGTGAAAATTGCAATGCAGACAACATACCAACATATGTGTATTACCCAAAATATGTACACAGGTTTAATTAAAACATAATACCAGGAAGATGGATCAACACTTCAAAACAATGATTGACAATTATAGCAAACCCCAATTGTAATTCTTATTATCCAAGCACCACGCCACAAGATCCCCCTAGAATAGTGCGGTATAAAATACTCAGAAAATAGCAATATCATGTTTTCTATACAAAACAAACAGCGTGGTGTCATGTCCCCATGTCTCTCATAGCAGGTTCTTCTAGTCTTCTTCATTAATCTCTATTTCTTTCCCTTGCTGCTCTGTCACTCCGTCATGTCTTTTATTTATACTTACACCTTTCCTTTTCTATCATGTCAACCTGGTATACTTAAGTGAACCGTTGATGGGCTGCACTTTTGCTCCGTGTGCATCAGAGATTTTCTCCATGACAATGACGTGGACAAAGACTGAGACATTAGGACATTTTAAAAGATTCTGTATGAGGCTACCGTGTTTATTGCATTCCTACAGCAGAAAAACTGGTGCAAAACTGATTCAAAACTGTTCAGCGAAACCAAAAAGAAACATTGCTTTTAATGATATTTTGTTTCTTTGATACATTTGGGGAGATTTGTTGCATACGTTTTGCAGCTGCAAGACTTTAATTAATAGACCCAAAAGTTTATGATCAGGCCTTTGAACATATCTTTTGGTATTTAATTGGCAGGGGCAGGTTTTCCATTGTTTGACCAACAGATGCTTAAAAAAACATCCTATTGTTTTATCGTTAATAAGAATGACTAGTAATGATAATGGATTGCAGATTCAGTGTAGCAATGATATTCAGCAGGTGAGCAGAATTCTGCAGGATAAAAGTACTGTGTGCTGGGTGAGTCTGCTACAGTACAAACCATACACCTCTCCTCCATGACCCTTTTCTTTCGGTCATGCTTCTCACATCAGATCTTTCTCCCCTTGTCTGTGTCTCTCTCTTGTTCTGGTTTCTGGTGCTGTAAAGCAGTCTGACATTTGCATCCCCATGGAAATTAATTGAGCTTAAATCTTCTCTAGCAAGGGAAAGACAGTTTCACTGCATATTTCAAATGGACATATAACTTGCTCTGTTTGTATCTATCTTTCTATGCAGCCCAGTGGTTTCCAACCTTTTTTTGGTTAAGGAACCCTAAGGGAAATTCTGAGGACCCCCGAACCTTCTCCAATAGCAACTCTGTGATCAGATGCATTGTAAGGAACCCCAACCCTCTCTAATAGCGTGTATGAGATCAGATGCATTGTAAGGAACCACAACCCTCTGTAATAGCGCGTTTGCGAACAGATGAATTTTAAGCAACCGCCAATCTCCATAATAACGTGTCTTAGATAAGATGCATTGTAAGGAACCCCATCCCTCTCCAATAGAGCATCTGAGATCAGATGCATTGTAAGGAACCCCAACCCTCTTTAATAGCTCGCCTGTGATCAAATGCATTGTAAATTCTTGTGTATTTGATATAGTTTTCAAATGACCTGAAAATTGCAGGGAACCCTTTAGGAATACCTGGGGAACCCAAGGGTTTCTAGGAACCCTGGTTGAAAAACACTGCTCTAGCCTCTACTCAACATGCAATAAAGCCACTTCTCAGTACTAGAGGGGAATTAAGTCTCAGTTATTGGACTGGAGCAAATCTTTTCTCCAGCAGGGGAAGACGGTTTAACAGCATATTGAAAATGGGCCTTTACAGTAGCTCTCATATTTAATATCAATGCATGAACTATTGCTTCACTCTTACTAAGACCTCCATTTTTGCCTCCCATAATAACATTTTTACACTCTTACTGTATGTTCACTTTCAAAATCCAGACCCTCTCAAGATCAACTCCTATCTCTCCCAAGACATATCCGTTATTTTATTTCTCATTTGCAATTGATTTCTCTCTTTCATGCCTGAATTCAAACTAAGTCACTGGGGAAAAAAAGGTATGATAGTTGGGTAGTTTCACTTTCAGAATTAAGTCTGGATCAGGGGTAGTCAATCCAATCCTAAAGAGCTATCAACAGGTCAGGTTTTCAGGATATCCCAGCCAGTTGAAGACTGAGCCATTGATTGAGCCACCTGTGCTGAAGCAGGGATATCCTAACAACCTTACCTGTTGGTAGCACTTGAGGACTGGAATTGGCTGGTCCTGGATGATACAGAAATGGAAGTTTGAGCACATCTCCAATATTGGTATTACTATGTGGCTTTCAATCATATATATTGTTCAGTATATCATCTCTATTTTAGTTTAACCTTTATCCTGAACCAGTATCTGTGAAAAAAATGTGTTCAGATCCTTTTTTTTTGTTTGTTTTGTTTAATATATAAAATAGTAGTTCAGGTCCTGTTCAAGTAGAAAAAAAACCCCAAAACAGTTCAGTGCATTTCCTTTTATTAGGTTCAGATTCTGTTTGACTCCCTGTGCAAAATATAATAGCATTAATCCTCTTTATATATATATATATATATATATATATATATATATATGTGGGTTATAATTGGGAAAGGCGGGGTTGCAGACCTGCCAAAGACATGCAGATGAGCATACAGTTGTATTTACATTTGCATATTTGCTTTGCTGTGGAGGGTTTTTGTCACTTTTTTTACTCACCATAACTTAACTCAGTATTATGGTTGGCCCATCCTATAGCTTCTTTGCATACCCAGTTAATCAACCCCACACTGATGAGACCCATTAAGGTCGAAACAGCTGTATCGCTTCTCGGCCTTTTGGCTAAGATCAAGTGTAGGGTCTGTCCTGTGAAGGATAGACCCGTCGTGACTGCACTTGGTCCTCTGGTCATGGACTGAGAATGCAGATGCAAAGTAGCCCGGGCATTTTTAATCTTGCACCCCAGGCTTGGAACACCTGGGGAGCATCACTTGCTGCACTGTGGATGGCTGTTTGGGCGGCGGCCTCCACTTACGAGCACTTGATCTGCACAGATGATTTTGCACTGTCCCCTATTTTTCCCGCACTTGGCCCCCCTTATTGCCTTCCGCTGAGGGGACAAGCCAATTATTTTTGTCACCGCCTGGCCTTGCAAAGGGCCAGGCGTGCACTCGTGCACACCTTTTTATGTTGTACGTTTGAGCACCTCCTGCACTGCATTGCACAGAGCACCGGAGCACTCGCACCATGAATTTGTTTTGATTTGGTGTTGGGTTATCATCACCTCTTTCTTCAGAGAGTAAAGACTGTAGTGCTGGCTAGTGATCGCCATCCCTTCGGGGGGAGATTGCGGTGGGTTAGTAGGCGTCAGCCGAACACCCTAAAGACTTGGACCCTCCTGCTGCGCCTACTGCACGGGGAGGGAACGAGATGGACGTCGGAGTCTCCAGACGAAGACGTCGCTGTAACAACGGGATTCTTGGCTTTGACTGAAGAGGACTGTCACTGGCATGGACTGGCCTACTCTCCGGAGTTGACTTGTCACAAGTGGAGCGCACCTGATCTCACTGCGTGGATCATGAGCACGGTTTTGGAGGTGGAATCACTTTTTTCACCACCCGGGCTACAAAAAAAAAAGCTGTCTGTGGGTGGTTTTCTGGGTATGCACCTTAACCCTGGCTGTGCTCAAAGCTGTGACCATGCAACAAGCTTAAGCCTACAGGGAACCATGTTAAAAATGGTTTTTGAAGCAAAAAGTGGCACTGTGTGCTCATTTGCATGTCATTTCCCAGAATCCCTTGCTGCAGTGGAAGTGCTGTGTGCTGGGTGATAATGGTGAAAGGTGGGGTTGCAGACCTGCCTAAGACATGCAGATGAGCATACAGTTGTATTTACATTTGCATATTTGCTTTGCTGTGGAGGGTTTTTGTCACTTTTTTTACTCACCATAACTTAACTCAGTATTATGGTTGGCCCATCCTTTAGCTTCTTTGCATACCCAGTTAATCAACCCCACACTGATGAGACCCATTAAGGTCGAAACAGCTGTCTGTGGGTGGTTTTCTGGGTATGCACCTTAACCCTGGCTGTGCTCAAAGCTGTGACCATGCAGCAAGCTTAAGCCTACAGGGAACCATGTTAAAAATGGTTTTTGAAGCAAAAAGTGGCACTGTGTGCTCATTTGCATGTCATTTCCCAGAATCCCTTGCTGCAGTAGAAGTGCTGTGTGCTGGGTGATAATGGGGAAAGGCGGGGTTGCAGACCTGCCTAAGACATGCAGATGAGCATACAGTTGTATATACATTTGTATATATATATATATATATATATATATATATATATATATATATATATATATATATATATGCTCCTGACCTGTCAGGAATTAATCTGAAGGTAAGGATATTAGCATCTCTACATCTTTCAAAAAGGAACATTTGAAAACATCACTTAATGACATTAATACTAAATGGGTGGAATACTTAGTAGTTTAAAACGCAGTGGGAATAAGATTTTTGCCAGTCCTGACTTTTATTAAATAGTGAGCCTTTTGCTCGTGATATTCTAATATAAAAGGAAAAGAATACAGATTATGTATTTATTTTTCTCAAGACAGTACTAGGTCCCTATACCTTATTTCCCAATGCCTTAAGTACTGTATCAATATTAACTTATGAATTCATGGTCTCAGGATTCTTTCTCCAGCTGGGACTGCTACACGCAAGCCATCAATAAAGTGGTGATCCGAATTCCTGGAATGTTACCACTGGTTCATTTGCCTCCTTAACACAGCCGCCAACAAAAGCATCCCCAAACACTCCCTAGGTCTTTCTCTGGCAGTACAATCAGTTAGGAAGCCCAATGTTATAATGGCTCTGCTATATTCTCTTGAGTCTGTTGAAGATCTGGACAACTCTAGTTGTTTTGCCCAGGCACCACCATGGCTTCTTTTTTTTTGCTAATCCAATGAAATGTCAGACCTCAGAAGTCTGGCCCAACTTCATAGCCTCTAAACTTATGAAAGGCACAAAGGACCACTTGAAAGAATAATCACTTAAGCAAGAGATCCATCATCAACTACATGTCCGGCCCTGAGACATTTGAACCTTGAGCTTCAGCACTTAAAGACAGCAGATCAAGGTGTACTAAATCAGCTGCTATCTGCTTCACTGCTGCTGTGTACATATGATCCCTGCAGGGTAAACTTACCTGCCTGCTGCTGCACCTGTGTGCAATCAGACTCTTGGACACAACACCTGAGCTGGTGATTTCCTGCTTCCTGTTGGTTTAGGCATTTGCTCCAGCATTGCTGTCTGTGTGTTCCTGACTTGTTTGACCTGCAGCATGCCCTGAACTCAGCCTGCTCTGACTTGTTCTGGCTTGCAACATACCCTGACCCTGGCTTGCTTTAACTTTGTTCCTGGCAGTGGCCTGCTCAGACCCCATCTTGATTGACTACACTTCTGCCTGCTCTTATGCTCCTACGATCTAATTCTTGACCAGTTCTGTTTTCCTGGGACTCCTGTTCTGTGTACACCCTAATCCAGGTCCTGTATGTCGCCTGCTTGTACCCTGGCTTGTTCCTGCCCTGTCAGAAGATCCTATATGTCGCCTGCATGAACCCTGGCCAGCGCTTTTGTTCTCTGTCTGCCATGATATTGTATCCTGGCATTCCTGTATGCATTCTGCCTGGATCCTGATTTGTATCATTGGCTGGATCATCTTGGTTCTCCCTGTGATTGGCCTAAAACATGGTCTGGATGCTAAAGCTCATCCCCTGCTATAGGATCAGTCCTACCTCAAAACACTATGACTACTATAGATGATGCTAAGCAATAGCTGGCTACATGTCTATCTTGGCAGCAAAGTCAGCTTATCTTAAATCCTCAACAACAGATTGTCGCAAGGCTCAGTACTTGCACCAATGCTTTTCATAGCCAAAAAGAGTGACATAATGCCAAACAAAGTCATGCACATTTGCAATGACAAATGGAGGAATATTTCCAGAAATGGAGGCAATAGCCAAATTCCCCCAAAACAACCGTCACTGTTTTCCATCATAATAACATGAACGCTAAGCACATGCTGCTGCCACTCTGTGAGTCATGGCCCCACTCTGTCCTAACTTAGAGTGAATATGAATCGCACACTAACCTTCCTGGAGCAACTGAAGAAGTAAGCCGCCAAGACAAAGACCAGGATTAACCTTTTTCAGAAACTGGCAAGCACAAGCTGGGGAGTGCTTCAGACACCAGCAATGGCCCTTGAATACTCTGTAGCTAAGTACTGTGCACCGACTATTATGGACTATAAAGTAGCCACCCCTGACTTGTTGATGTCCAACTGAACACTGCAATGTCATCATAGAAACACTCAAGTGCTTCCCAATACCAACTCCTTCAATTTACAAGCAGCAATGTGAAACACATCAACCTTCTTATCCCCCCTGTACATTTATGTTTCCCCTTACCCTTCCTTATAGATTATAAGCTCCTTGGGGCAGGGCCCCCCTTACCTACTGTAACAATGAAAGTTAATGTTTGATATTTTATTGTTTTCATCCTCCAACCCTATTGTACTGTACTACGGAATATGTTAGCGTGTTATAAATCAATTATAATAATAAGTCGATCCCAATGCCTAGGCTGTCTTTGCTGTTGCACATGTCTCCCACACCCATTCGCTGTGGTGCCACAACCCTCTGGGAAATCCAACAAATCAAGGAAAACAAATTTCTCCCCAACCACCAAGACCTCAGCACCATCCCCACTGCTTAAAGTTGCGCAAGCCGTTCTGGACCCATGCTCTTCACCTTTGACAGCACAACTTAAATTCTGACTCTGGAAAAACTAAATGGAATTCACAAGAAATCACAAACAAACACCTTATGAAAGACCTGACTTTGATCTGCCACATAGCTCATGTGAACCTTAAACAGCATCTACAGAAACCATGGCAGATGCAGATACAATCTAAATTTAATTCTGAGGTTCTTCTATTGATTCCTTTTTACGGTAATCATATTGATATATTTTTAGGGATGGAGTGGTTTTTACCTCTCTATATTAAAACTAATGGCAGTGGATTTCTATTTCATTTAATTTTTTAATATGTATTTCTAATTATGACATCTATGTGTTAACACTTATTTCCTTCTATTTTAGATACCATTTCTCTTTAAAATGTATTTACTATGTTGATCTATGTTTATTTATTTTTTATTTTTTGTGTGTATATCAGAGTATGCACTAAATTACACGATGTGTATCTATTAGATTAAAGTTGTTCTGTATTGTGCACATTGCTAGCCCTATGTGGGAATACAGCTTTAAAAGAGGTGACTTAACAATGCGATTTTGGAAGCCTGTTTGGTCTCCATGGTAATAGTACAATATATTGGGTTGCAATAACCGAGGATTCAGCTTGGGATGTGTACTGCCCCTGATTACGTCATGACGTTATGAACGTCAATGCGTGATGACATGTCGGACGCCGGTGAGCGTCGTGACGTCATCGATGATGTGATGCAACTTCAAATCGGATGGCGGAGATGCTATTTAAAGGAGGGAGCTACCACACCACATTAGATTAGTCCCTGAGGAAGACGGACAGTCGAAACGCGTAGGGTGGAGTTTGTCCAGCACAGGGACTTTGGGGGGGCATTCATACACCGCCGGTGGACTTCATTATTCAGCCTAAGTATTATATTGTATGTCTTTATTTATATAGCGCCAAAAGTGTACTCAGCGCTTCACAAAGAATACAGTACAGGGAATTATAATTATACAATAAGTTCAGCAAAATCAGACAATAGGAAAGGAAATCCCTGCCCCGAAGAGCTTAAAATCTAAGAGGTTTAATGGGAAACTTACAGAGACAGCAGGTGAGGGAGTAAGTGCTGTAGGTGGCAGTGCTTGGTCACCATGGGTGGTAGGAGTGACTGAGTGTGGGACAATAGCCAGGAGTGCAGGCTATTGGGATGCTTGATTTGTGGGGTAAAATTTTAGGAAGGTCAGTGTTAAATGAAAAGGTTAACACCATTTACAGGGGAAGAGGTGGCAGGGAGACATGAGTGAGATCAGGTGTTTATGTCTGGCTTCAGGCTATGGGGAGATCCCCAGCAGCAGGAAGGAGTAGATAGAGGGTGTGAATAGAGGATTTGTGTGGATGTTTTTTATTGACGGGTAAAGAAGCTGTTGGGAGAAAGGTGTATAAATAATGGTGCAGTGGGGAGTGGGGAAGTTGGAGAGAACAGAGATGTTTCACAAAGGAGTAAGGAAACAGTAAACAGAAAAAGAAATAGGGAGGGCATAGTGAGATGCAGGAGGAGAGAGTTCCAAGGTACTGGAGGATAAAAGTGTACAAATAAATCACAGATGTTAAAAGTTAATGTCTCACAGTGGCTAAGTTGTAATGCAGAGTCCAGATATTCCTCCAATCTTCACCTCCAATTTCAACTCCAAAATTAACTATTGTAGACACTTTTGATGTACACTTATGATGTGACGCTTTTGATGTTACACCGCCTTATGGCTAAACAGCCATGCTACAGTGATTAAGTACCCTATTCACATGCATTTGACTAACACTTAAGGGATGGGTTTGTCTAATAAACTCAGACATACAAAATAGTAAATTAGATTATCATTTCTCTCTCAACTGATAGGAGTCAGCTCACAAACATACCCCAAAAGCCAATTAAATCTTAATTTCTCTGGTTGGTAGAATGCAGCTCAATGACACATACCCCCAAAAGCCAATTAAATCTTAATTTCTCTGGTTGGTAGAATGCAGCTCAATGACAGTGACTGCCTATCGGCTGTGGAGCAGGATCTGAAGCTGTTTTGGGAGTGACTTCTGCCTGCTTTGTGTTGTGACCCTGGGGGGTCTGAATGCCTATTACAAAGCCACTTGTGTAAGTGCACTACTTTGTGTTTAATATCATTTAAAGCAATTTTACACTATATTTTGCTTTTTTCCTTCTATATGTGGGGTCTCCCTCCCTCTATTTTCCCCTACGGATCATCTGTGTTGTCATCAGTGACGGTGTGAAGTACCTACCTGGAGGACTTCAGAGTTGGTTACTCTATATAACCACACTGCCTGTTTGCCACGTGGAATATGTGAGTCTAAAATTCAAAGATCTATTCACGCTGTTTTATTTTTTTGATATACAGTGTTGCACTATCTTTTGTTCTGTTTTATATTTTCTTGAATGTCCTGGATGAAATTTGCGCCCCTGCTGTTTTCTCCATATGTAGATACATAAATGGAAAATTATTCAGTGTGTGACTCTAGCCACCCATACCTGACCACAGAACATACTGTATATCGACTCACTGTCTGATTCACAAATACAAAGGAGGCATTGCAACGATACATTGCTACTCTTGATGCAATTATCTGCCTAAATGTGAAATTGAGGTTGTTGTCTACATCACTCATATGAAAGAGAAATGTATAACTCCAAACTAATAATGTAAAAGAACTGTACTGTAGGTCTGACATTGTGAGTTTCACACGGCACTTATAGTACAAGTATGTCACTATCATTTGGAGTACAGTAGGTATGATTGCCAACTTTCAAACAAGGAAAGCAGGAACAGTCCTAATTATTATCACAATGGTGGCTAATGGCTGCAGAACTTCTTTCTTACAATCCTCACTGCACAACCTCTTAAACCCCTATTCAATTAGCTATGTTCCCCTTGCTCTTGACGATTTAATGTCTTCCATTTACCAGTTACAAGTGAACCAACCATGAATGGTGATATCATTGTCATGTCTGGTACTTGAAATATATTGATGTCACTATACAATATTTTCTCATGATGAGGGAAGTTTCTAATATCTTTGTGTATATACAGAACAGGAGTTCTATTTTAAGACAATAAAACAGCAGAAGCGCCCACAATTTTGATTATGAAGAAAACAAATCATTATTCGATGTATTATTGATAAGAACCCCAATGCAAATACAAATCTCATATTATATAATAAAATAATAATATTACCATGTTTGTTTGGAAACAAAAATGGCTGCCATTGTTAACCTTAAAATAAACATGATTCTTTTACCACCCCCGGACTAAACAATATGCACTGTTCAGATGTATGTAATAGTTAATACCATATTTCACTACTTTGAAACCCCAACCCATATTAGATCCTGTGCTTTCTTTTATATTTAGAATAGCCTTGTGTTTATTCCAATCGTTTTTAATTTCCTTATACCATCTCTCATGGAAGGCAATATCCTGAATCTTCTACCCTTTTCTTTAATGAATTGTGCTCTAATTGATATTGCCTCTCAATTATATTTTTGTGTAAAGTACATTTTGAGTGACTAGTCCCCTAGGATCAATTTAAACAATCTATTGCTCATGAGTCCTTCATCTCAAAACTCTTTTAAACACAGCAATTAGTTTTTCTTTCACAAATACCTTAATCATTACCTTGTTCTTCGTCATCATCATAATCATCCTCATCTTCCTCATCTTCTTCTATATCCTCTTCGTCGTCTTCCTCAATTTCCTCTTCATCATCCCTATCAACCTCTTCATCTTCTTCGTTGTCCTCCGAGTATTCTTCCTCTTCCTTCTCATCCATTTCCTCCGTTCCGTCTGTTTCATAGCACTCATCTACGGAAGAGTTGTCGGTTTTCGCTGAGAAGGGTGTTCTTTTTGGAGCCGGTTCCTGGGGTTTGTTATCTTGTGTTTTCCTTTTCTTAGCCAGAGGACAGCCATACACACTACAAAACAGAACATGGAAAAATATATAAGTACGATATTCACAACACATGACTTCACATTTCGATGGTTCTTATTTTTGCTTCCAAATGTTGCTTTCATAAAACTATTCAATTGACAGTAATGCTGGTTGAAGACAGGAGTACTGAAGGCAAATATTTGAAAAGTACAAAAACAACACTTAAAAAAAGAACAATCACAATGATTTGTCTGAGTCCAAGTCATTAACAAAGGTCTGACGAGCAAAGAAAACCTTTCCACTAAAAACAATCATGACAAAAAATGTATGTAATGAAGGCACGGCATTACCATAACCCTTTCCCTGACCTTCTTCAGAGATCACGACCATAAGTGACCCCTCAGTGACGTGAACACATTAAATATATATATATTTATATATATATATATATATATATATATATATATATATATATACAGTGTTCGACAAACCTATACATTTGCTCGCCCCGGGCGAGTGGATTTAACATCGTGGCGAGCTCCTATTGGCCCAAGCAGCACACGTTTGGTACTAGGTGGCGAGTAGATTTTTTTGTGTGGCGAGTAGATTTTTTGGTGATTTGTCGACCACTGTGTATATATATATATATATATATATATATATATATATATATATATATATATATATATATATATACCTAAATGAGTGCCTCATATCCCTTGAACACACACACACACACACACACACATATGAATGCATTAATACACTGTTAGGTTTATTTGGTAGGATAATTACTTTTTTTAGGCATAACACAAGTTGGGGTCGAAATCTGGTGGAATTTAAGCCAAAGTCAAACGTTGGACCAGAAATAAACGAATGCTGACACATAAGTTTGTATACTATGGTTCTCCCAGTCAGGTATAGGCTAGCAACAAGTTAGGCCATACACAACACACATACTGTATATACAGCCTATAGGGAACCATGTTAAAAATGGTTTTTGAGGCAAAAAGTGGCATTTGCTCAAAAGTGCTCATTTGCATGTCATTTCCCAGAATCCCTTGCTGCAGTGAAAGTGCTGTATGCTGGGTGATAATGGTGAAAGGTGGGGTTGCAGACCTTCCTAAGACATGCAGATGAGCATACAGTTGTATTTGCATATATATATATATATATATATATATATATATATATATTTTTTTTTTTTTTTCAAAAAGATTGTATTAGAGTAGGTGGCTCAAATGCCAACGTTTCGGTCCTCACAGGGGGACCTTTCTTAATACACTGCCTTGAGAAAGGTCCCCCTGTGAGGACCGAAACGTTGGCATTTGAGCCACCTACTCTAATACAATCTTTTTGAAAATTACCTCTGCGTGCTGTCTCGTTCCTACTGCGTTGCTGCGGCTGCACCACTGCTGTGAGGAACACCCGTGCCTGTTAACTACTGCTAAGGGACATGCACCTACCTTTTAGTGCATACACGTGAGTGCCAACTACTCTCCATTGACTATAATATATATATATATATATATATATATATATATATATATATATATATATACACTGGCGACACACTTTATTCGAGCTCGGCTAGTCCCACGAATTCGGGTATACCCGGGTGTATTGAGGTTTGTGACTGTTTTCTGCCCGAGTGCATTGAGGTATTTTCCAAGCAGGGATTGAAGCATTTTATTCCCGCTGGCTGCAATACTGCACAGTATATATATATATACTGTATTACAATTCATGAATTTATGCCATCTGGTAGACACGCGAAGCATTGCAGCCTATTAAATCCTAATCATTATCATTTAACAGATCAGCCGCCCGTCAGCCAGGCATGAACCCAGGCTGGGAAGGCAAACACAACGGGGCTTGTCAGAGGTGAGGAGCGGCGCATTCCAGGTATCTGCCAGGTACATACTGGGTATTTGCTCGAATAAAGTGTGTCGGTGCAGTATATATATATATATATATTTGTGCGAGCTTTCGAGATACACTGATCTCTTCTTCCGGCGATGTTACAATGAATGAAGCAAGCAAAAGGTATACTAAAAACAGTGTCTACACTACCGACACACTTTATTGCAGCACGGCTAGCACCGCAAGCCGGGGGATGCCCCGGCGTGCTAGCCGCACTCCCTCAGCGTGCCGCGCATCACCGATGCGCGGTCACGCGTCATCGGGTGCCTGCGCCCCCTGCAAGCGCGTCCAGGGCTCCCCGAGGGAGCCCTGGTGTCCCGCGATGTGGGGGACGGCGGCAGGGGGTTCCGGGGGACCCGGCGGACCCGGCAGCGGGAGGGAGAGCGCCCCGATCGGAGGGCGCTATTCCGCTGCTTTGGCGCGCGCCCGGCACCCTCCGGCGCGCCAGGTTACTGCTGCGGCCGAGAACGGGCAAATGCTCGAATAAACTCGGCCGCAGCAGTATATTGGTTCATTGTAACATCGCCGGAAGAAGAGATCAGTGTATCTCGAAAGCTCGCACAAATAAAAGCATTTCGTTAGCCACAGAACGGTATCATCTATTTATTTTTGATTATATATATACGTCCTTGGTTGCCAGGGTTCCTCCATTAGGGTACTGCGTACCTTTCCAGTGCGCATGGATGTTTCCCATTGGCTCCCCGGCTCACACTTTGCCCTATGACGCGCAGGCTAGTCAGGTGACGCGCTGTAGCTCCCGACACCGGTCGCAGGCTATAGACATCAGAGCAGGCAGCCTGGATCATGGGTGGGGTTTCCCTGCTCGTGAATCTACAGACTCAGATGCCTGAGTTGGCTGCCTTTGATTACCACATTGCTTTTTTCTGCTTGTGGATCCGCATGACTCCTTCTGGTCCAGGCATTGGTTGTTTCTCAACGGTGCTCAGCTGCATAACAGGTAAATCATGACAGGTTGCTGGTGATTGGTTATGTTTAATTGGTTGCACTAGGGGTGTGGGTATATAAGTAGGGTCACTGTTAGTGTGGTGTTTGCACGGCCCTGAGGAAGGTCTCCCTGAGAGACCGAAACGTTGGCTTTCGTGTACCTGTTTATTTCAATACAGACTTCTTTGGATTATACCACGTTGGTTGCTGTCTCCTTACTGGTCTTTGGGCTGGTTTGTATGTTATGTGGATCCCTATGGGACTAGCAACTGCCTTTTGTTTTACATCAGAGTGCTGACTGTTTGATCTTTATATATATATATATATATATATATATATACATACATACATATATACATATATATATATACAGTATGTGTGTGTGTGTGTGTGTGTAGTTTATATATATATATGTACAGTATGTGTGTATAGTATATATCTGTGGTTTATTTATCTTCTTATTGCTCCTTTTGTGTGTTGTTTAGATTATTTATTTGGACACAGTTATTTGCTTCCACGTTTCACCCTCTCCTGGTCATTGATTATTTAATACTTGTATCTTCATCCATGCAACATATTATAAATACAGTATGCAGGGATAGAATAACGTATAGATACAATTCCCATATTAATCATAAATGTACTTTATTATATGGGTCGACATACAGGGGGGATTGAAATTGGTGTTAGCATAAGATATGTTTTCTAGTTCAACAGCACGCCATGTCCGTTTACATCAATATCAATGTTTTCAAAGGGGGCCTATTTTCTCATTTGATTCCCACGGATATAGGTTTTTTAAGATATATGTGCAGAATACATTGGTGTTCATACTTGTCATGGCTTTTTTTCTGATATGTTTAGCCATCATTATGATTATGCTGACATGTCATCTGGGTTTTCTGCTGTATGTATGCGGGGCATGGTTTGGTTGCTATGGACACTAAGGACGCATTCTGGTTATGCTCATACATTATGGCTTATACGATTTCGGCTCCTGTCTTTTTTGGTGCCGTTAGCCACGCATGCGCATAGATTAACCTCTGTTGAGCAGGGCGGGTTACCATGGCAATTAGGGACGCTGCGGGTTGCGCACGCTATACCCGATTGCAGTAAACATGGTATTAAGAGTCATGCATGCTCACAAGGCTTCTTCCTTGCGTGACATGGCGGGTTTCCATGGCAACAGGAGACGCTACGGGCCGCACATGCGCACTTTATGCCATATGGTGTCTCATGTGTTCCATGTCGGTCTCCCTGGCTCCATTTACATTGCATTAGAAGCACGGTACAACAGCCTGTAATGAGGCTTTAAATGGAGGTGGTGCCACGATTCCAATAGAGTCTTTGTGAATATTGACAGCCTTATCAGAGCTATGCTTTCAGGTGACTCAGTAAGAACAAGCAATGTAATTGGCATATTGGGTTTTGGCTACCATTTGATGCGTCATGTGGGGTTTTGAGAATTGTTCTCATTGGTTGATTGCATGATTTGTGTACACTGGTGGGGGTATAAGTTACAGTGGTCTTCATTCTAACACTGTACAACCCTGAGGAAGGTTCCGTTTGCAGGAACCGAAACGTTGGTTTTTGTGTTTTAATACACCTTTTGAATTTTCAACCCATGTGTGCTGTCTCTCCTTACTGGACCATCATCTGGTAATATACATTTTTATTATCTTTTATGGGACAAGCATCTGTATTTTCTAGTTATACACTGGCGACACACTTTATTCGAGCTCGGCTAGTCCCACGAATTCGGGTATACCCGAGTGTATTGAGGTTTGTGGCTGTTTTCTGCCCGAGTGCATTGAGGTATTTTCCAGGCAGGGATTGAAGCATTTTATTCCCGCTGGCTGCAATACTGCACAGTATATATATATATACTGCATTACAATTCATGAATTTATGCCATCTGGTAGACACGCGAAGCATTGCAGCCTATTAAATCCTAATCATTATCATTTAACAGATCAGCCGCCCGTCAGCCAGGCATGAACCCAGGCTGGGACGGCAAACGCAACGGGGCTTGTCAGAGGTGAGGAGCGGCGCATTCCAGGTATCTGCCAGGTACATACTGGGTATTTGCTCGAATAAAGTGTGTCGGTGCAGTATGTGTGCCGGCTGCTATGATTATATATATATATATATATATATATATACACAGTATGTGTGTGTTGTGTATGGCCTAGCTTGGATCAAGATACAACAATGTATATTGTCTAGAGCTAAAAGGTCTTGACCTTGTACTAAAGTGTATATAATTCATAGATATTTTACTGGAATTTACTTTTCAGATATACACTACAGTATATCCTTATCTCAAACGAAACTAATTTCTGGGCATTTTTAACCTAAGCTTATACCTGACTGGGAGAACTAAAGTATATAAACTTATGTGTCAGCATTCGTTTATTTCTGGTCCAACGTTTGACTTTGGCTTAAATTCCACCAGATTTCAACCTCAACTTGTGATCATTTTAAACTCGTGTTATGCCTAAAAAATTAATTATCTTACCCAATAAACCTAACAGTGTATCAATGAATTCATTTAAATGTATGATATACTGTATAGTGTGTGTGTGTATGTGTGTGTGTGTATACAAGAGATATGAGGCACTCATTTAGGTAAGATAAAAGTTATTAATGTTGATGCTCATATACTATACAACAAACCTCCACAAAGCATTGTGTACAATACAAAGTTCTGTATAGGCACTCAATATAAATGTTCCAAAAACTTTATTTAACAGACTTTTTAGTTCACAACAGAACCTCTCAATGTATGTATGTATGTATGTATGTATGTATGTATGTATGTATGTATGTATGTATACCGAAACGTTGGAATGATGTCTTGTTGATTCAATACAATATTTTGACTACCATTTGGAGTGCTGCCTCTGATATTTCATCTTGATGCGCTATCGTATTGCCTACATTATTTTATAGGATTTGCACCCAGAATTTTGTTGATCCAGACGGAGTGCTTGTGATTCTTTCAAACTGCTATATATATATATATATATATATATACATACATACATACATACATACATATACATACATTCATATATATATGAATAAAACTGATAACAGGTACTCCAGTCAATGAAAAAGCCACTAAGTGGCCAGTGCACGCATCAAACAGAGAATCAAAATAAGATGAATAGAATCCGATGAAACGGACACAGCACTGCCAATTTGAATACCAAAAAGGAATCTGTATCGTCCAAAATACAGAAGCCAACGTTTCAGTCCTCTCTGGGACCTTTCTCTGGGTTCTGGGTCACTATGGGAGAAAGATATCATGCTCGGCTTTTTAGAGCTTGGCTAGTGGTTGCGCTAGAAGGGTGCCATGAGGGAGTGACAACTAAATAATGATATATAAAAGAACATATCCCTTCCCCTTCCTCCACTCCCCATCATTCACTAATCACAATATATTTGGAGGTCTACAATGTATTGAGATTCATCACATGCTCTAATGTTTTTTTTTTTTAATCTGTTAAGTACTGGCTCCGTTATTCCGATTGAAACGCAAGGATAAAAAGATAAGCAAACATGGCTCTTCCACCTAGATTCCTCCAATAGTAGAGGAATACAACTAGGCACCCGCCTGCTTAAAGCGCCAACAGCAGACAAAGCACACCCACCCCCAGATAAGGCCTGATTAGGCGAAACGCATGTAGTGTTATTTTGGCATCAAATCATGACGTAGAGAGTGCGACCGCAATAAAATTCAGAAGCAGAGCCTGATTCATTTATAACTCTCATTTATAACACCTAGCATATACTTAAATAGAGATATTTTCTAGTAGGATATTTTGTCTCTGCGACCATTGCACAGACTAACACAGAGACATAATTTAGACACTTTTCTTTCACTTTGTACTTCACGAATTGTAGACTTTCAATGCTTTATATTATTAGTAGTTAGAGAGTGAGAGAATTCACTTTGTTGGTGTGTATAATATATATATATATATATATATATATATATATATATATATATATATATAATGTTTAGTTAATTATATAGTGGATGGTATTAGACCACCACATGCACTCATAGGTCTTAGTCGTTTCCTTTCCCGTATTGTCAGAGTTTTGTGAGTGGTGACACAGTAGGAGAGGGGATTTGCCTTGTTTCATTTCAGTCTTTCACATGAATCTTGCCTTGATTATCCAGGATTCCAGACACCAGATAATCCAGACTGTCTGGTCGATCTGGGAAAGGAGGCGGCTAAGACCTGAATCCCATAGGAGACACTGCACAAGAGACGATCAGAGAGAGGACACGTGAGGCTGATTTCAGCTTGAAAGCCTTCTATTCAAACTGCACAAAACTCTAGTCACTTGTTTGTGAGTGCTAAAACCGCATTGTTTACACTGATTTTTTTAAAATAATAACTATTATTCTATGGTTCTTTTATATATTTTGTCTAAAAAGGCTCTTAATAAGAAAGAAACCACCTGTGAGAGAAACTGAAACAGAATACCTAGGATAAAATAACAATACAAACGAATGGCTCTGAAATATCCATAATTTATATATATATATATATATATATATATATATATATATATATATATATATAAACCATAATACTGAGTTAAGTTATGGTGAGTAAAAAAAGTGACAAAAACCCTCCACAGGAAAGCAAATATGCATACAGTTATATTTGCATATATATATATATATATATATATATATAGGAGAGCTCGTATTGCATATATATATGGACATATTTACTCATGGTCAAGACCAGGTATATATATAGACACTTAATGAAGAAAGTGTACCCAAAGAAGTGCACACAAACTCTTGACCATGAGTAAATATGTCCATATATATATGCAATACGAGCTCTCCTATAAAGAGTCAAAATGGGGGGTAAACAATAACAATTAATTTTCATATTCCCTAATTAATAATCTATGATGACATAATATGGGATCCATAGATACTAGGGGGAAGTCCCAATGATATATACTATGAGCATTAAGCTCAAGTTCTATGGTAAACTATGCAAATGTTTCATGATCTATATGTAAGAATTAATCATAATCTTAACCCTATAACTACTTTACAGAACCCCGCTTATGATTATATAGTATTTAACTTCGATCGACACTCAGGTGATTTTTGGGTAGAATGATGAAATTCGTCTAAAGAATATATATACAATGTGTGATATGGTAATATCCCTCAAGGTTTAACTATCTAATTGTTGGACACACAATTAATGTAATCTATACATAATGGTTTCCCTAACTCCCTCGGATAAGTCTCAAACTGGCTGTTTGTATATATTCTATGTAGTTGGAGTAAAACATTCCACAGTATCCTAATTGCCAATATATGTTGTTCAGTTCTAAATATGTCCTATATTTATACACACAGCACCAATACTGTGTAGTGTTTGTATGTACTTGAATGCAATGTGTATCTAATTGTTTTCGTTCACAATTGTTCAGTAACATAAGAATTAAGCAGTGTTAATAGCTGCTATATGCAGCGATTCTAATTGCATATGACATTAACGAGAAATAACCAATCATGTTCCAGGTAGTGTAATTAGTTTATTAAGATTGAGCCAATCGTGTGGGGGAGGTACATATAAATACCCTGGTAGGGATTAGGTAATCATTAGCAGCCCCTGACGAAGCCCGAGTGGAGAAACGCGTAGGGCCAGCTTTGACCTACAGCAGAGAGAGAGACACGCTAAGAAGCCTAAGTGGAAAGACATTCACGAGGAGCTCTGGCAGTGATCCCCTGCATTGGCAGACAGTAAAGCTCGCGAGAGCCGGGCCGCGTCACAAGCCGCGTCACACGCCACGGCCGATCACGTAGTACGGAAGTAGCGGAGATCGCGGAGAGGACTGGCAACCTACGATTCTACACGAGTGTGAGAGACTCGCTAAACACTCTCTACTGCTTGCTATTTACTCACACAATGTGAGTTGATCACCTATATTTTATTGAGTCTTTTTTTAGATTAAAAGGTTTTACAAATATTTTGTTCCCTTCCATTATTCCCCCCCCACTCCTCCTCCCCTCCCCCCCTCTTGTGAGATCCATCCATAGAGATACGTGAGAGCCTGAAGCAGCTGCAGCTGATTTCCCTTGGAGAAGATATCTGGAGATCCAGCAGTTAAAGAAGAAGACCCTTAAAGCTACGGTGGCGAGTCCCTGAGAGGATTACATGCTCATACTTATCCTATCTGTGTAAGCATATATCTTACCATTGTATAGTCTATGTATTAATAGATATACTGCCCTATGATCTCTTTTTGTGTTTTCTTTCTTCCCTGTCATATTTGCGCTTAGGTCACTCTTCTACATATATATATATATATATATATATATATATATATATATATATATATATATATATATAATCAAAAAACACAAAAAGAGATCATATCATAAATAGATGATACCGTTCTGTGGCTAACGAAATGCTTTTATTTGTGCGAGCTTTCGAGATACACTGATCTCTTCTTCCGGCGATGTTACAATGAATGAAGCAAGGATTACTTAAAAACAGTGTCTCTTGGAATGTTATCTGTGCTGGTCCTTCCCCCGATGTGGATGTGTTTTATGGCTAGAGGTGTCAAAGGGTTACTGAAAGCAAGTGAAGAAAGAGTGTGTATGTGTATCAGTGTGAATAAGAATGAATGGAGAGCCCACAGTATAAACAGTGCTCTACACAAGGTGTGTGTGGAGTGAGAGGGGATATAAATGGTGTGGGTGGGTGTGGAAATGTGAGAGTCGCTTGCTTTCAGTAACCCTTTGACACCTCTAGCCATAAAACACATCCACATCGGGGGAAGGACCAGCACAGATAACATTCCAAGAGACACTGTTTTTAAGTAATCCTTGCTTCATTCATTGTAACATCGCCGGAAGAAGAGATCAGTGTATCTCGAAAGCTCGCACAAATAAAAGCATTTCGTTAGCCACAGAACGGTATCATCTATTTATTTTTTGATTATTGAAGCTCGGCTAACACGGTACTGATACCTCTATATATAGGTATAGAGACAGACCAGCTGTGACCACAGAGACTACCAAACACGTCAGGTACTGTACATTGGGGTACCGACTGCAGGACTGCAGGACAGTGTGAGATCCGGCTTATAGGACGAGTGTGAGATACTCCTAAATATTCTCAACTGCTTTTAAAGGGCTCACGCAATGTGAGTTTTTTTTACCTATCATGGTATACTAAAGTTTTTTAATAAAATAGAATTACACTATGTAACAGGTATTCCCTGTGAATACAGACGCTACTGGTGCTTATTTACCTGTGTGGCCCTCAGGAGCCTAAGCTTCTGCATGGAGAGCCTGGGGTACATATATATATATATATATCACAATATCTCGTGGTGCAACACCTCCACCTGGGAGGAATCCCGACGGAGTGGGAGGAGTCCCTCTCAGGACACAACACAATAATACTCACTTGTATAAACAGAACGTTCTTTACTGAACACATGCAAATATATACTTATACTCTATATGAATCACAACAATACTTGCTCTTGTTGAAAGTATTACCGTGTACCCACACACCGTGTCCAAATGAACTATACAGGGCCCTTGGCCACTCTACCAATTAAGTGTCCCCAAGTGATACCCTTTTAGGCATGCTCCTTGCGTTGCTGTACAGTGTTGGTCCCCTTGTTGAATGATACCTTCCCGGGGTTCCGGCCCCGGGTTCCGCAGACTACGACAGGGACTCCGTCCGGTCCGACGTCGTCATCCGCCACCGCGTGGGGTGAATTCCGGCGTGGATAATATCACCGTAAGTCTCTGTGTCTTTGGTGACGTTCTGAGCCCAGAACCCACCTTGCAGGGCTGCACTGCTTAGCACTGTGTCCCTGACTACCAAACAGATAATGGGGCAGAGTCCCTACCTAGGGCCTGTCCCTATAGCACAACAAGCTGTTAATGTGGCTCAGGACCTAACTGGGGCATAGGGGCTGTGGGTCACAGACCCCTGCACTCACCTCCTCCCCCTAGCTCTTCCTGGTCCTGACTCCTAGCGTGGGCTCAGCACGCGAAAAGTATCAATTCCCTCAGCAGGGGATTCGGGCAACCCTATTGGCTCCCTGGCACCACTTGACCTAGCCCCTGTTAACGCTGGGGGCTGTAGTCTTCTTGGGAGCTATTCTCCCATTGGCCGCCTCACACACACCTCACCTGCGTATGCGCGAGCTAACTGAGAGCCTCCACCACTGCCGCTGTATTGCGCATGCACGAGTCAACAAAGATGGCGGTGCCCTTCACTACCGGGCCGCCGCGGAACCTCCGGAGCACCGGAGCGCTCACTGCTCGGCCCCCACCTTTCTGAAGGGCCGGCGGGTCTGCCACTGGTCCCTGTCAGCACCCGCGATCACCCCCCCCCCGCATCGGAGGTACAAAGGGCCGGGGGGAAACACCACTACACTATATTTGTGTTTTTTACCTTCCCTTTATGTATATGGTTTACCTGTGAGACGGAGGACAGGCCATTGGAATCCTGTAGCAGTTATATATAGTAGTCTGGATTAAGAAGTCTCATGAGGAGTGGGAGATCGTTATCCTGTCCAGATCCCAGGGTGGATAAAAGGCCCTTTATAAACTACTATTCTGTGAGTGCATATCTTACCATTTAAGGTGTCAATTACTATTACATACTACCCTATGTTTTCTTCTCTTTTTTCTCTTTGCGCCTTGGTCATTCTTGTGGTATATATATATGTGTGTGTGTATGTATATACTCAACACATCTATCCTGATAAATACTCTTTCTCAATTGCTGAGCAAGAGCAACCTCATAGCCTGCAGGCACAGTGGTGCTGCAACGGATGAAAACCTATGACTTATTTATGGTCACACATTTCATACTGTATCTTTTGAATTTTATCAGTCTAAAAAAAAAAAAAATTCTCCAGCCCTCCTCTGCAGCTATGTAGTCAAGCAAGCTACGCAAAGACATTTATCCTTAGCCTTCTTTTCCTTGTGGAGATTATTTTTCTTCCTCAATAACTCCAACATGAAACATAAAAACCTTGTCCTCAAAAGGGATTTCATGTGCTCTGTATGAGATGTGGTTTTAAAAATGCATAGTGTGGCTTCTGCAGAGTTCAAATAAGGACAGGCTGCAGAATGCTACTCCACCATTTGTTCCTGCCTCTAACGGCATATGTAGCTTCTGAATATCATTTTACTGGATAGTAGTTGCCCATCATTTTACTCGAAAATCACATTATTCTGTGACAGACAAATTGAATTTGGTGGCATTATTAATGAAGTGAATAATGATTCTGCTTAAAGGGAGACCCTAGCCATAAAACAAACGCATATTGATCCAACAGGCATTCTTTCATATCATTTTTATTGTTTGCTGGTGAAGCTTTCGGTATGCAAGTTAGCAGATACTTACATCAGATCACTCAAAAAGATCATTTTATTCATAAATCAAATAATCAGCCAGAATATACCGAGGTGTGACTACTGTAGTTCAAATCATTGTTTAAATACTACAACCGCAGTAATGGGGATTGTGTGGTGATAATTGAGTATGAGAATACATAGGGGGATATGTATCAAAATGGTGACATTTGCTTCAAAATACAGAGCAAATGTTTGCGTCTGTCTCAATTTGTGCCAGCGACATATTTCTAATTTTGCGGTGGTGCAGATCTTTGCAGCTGAGATTAACGCCACCAAAACCTGTCAGATTTATTTGACGCAAAGAGAGAGGAAAACTGCACCCGTTATAGGGGCAAATGTTAAAACATCTCATTCTCATCTCTCCTCCCCTACGTAACTCCCCCTTTAACTACTGTCCAAAACGCATATGCCACAATGGATTTGAAAAAAAATGGAGCAATGCCCTTTGCTACATTTGTCTCAGAGTCATTCTGTGTTAAAATGACACAATTTCCATCGGTTTTGGAGTTTGTGACACTTGATATATATCGCTCTCCTGACTGAATGATGGTTAACTGATAATCTCTTCATTTATTAACCCCTTTAGTCTTTCAAATTGTCTATGGATTCTATTTCCCCTTTTCATGAATATCATTTTTTGTATACATACTTCTGTCTCCTTTTTATATTTGATGTTGTTTTACCGCAAAGAGGCATTTGAGAGACCTCTAAAAATATCACAGTATTTTGTATTCAGCTCAAGGTCAGCTGAGGGAGTACCGTCCAACTCTCCCCAGGGTAGAACATGTCTGCATGCTAATTTAGGATAAATATACATAAATCATTGCGTTTGATTTGGCTAAATACATTCTTCAACGTATAAGGAAAAGTGTTCTTTTCCTTATGACAGCAAATAAAAATATCACTTGTGAGCACATTCACAAGGCTCAGACAGGTGTCTACAACCCTGCTTTTCACCATTATCTCTTAGCATACAGTGCTTCCACTGCAGCAAGGGATTGTGGGAAATTATATGCAAATGAGCACACACTGTAACTTTTTACTTCCTGTCCATTTTAACATGGACCCCTACAAGCGTATGTCTGCCACATTACACAGCTTTTCAGCACAGCCTGGGTTAAAGACGTGCATGGCCAGTAAAACCAGTATCCATTTTACTTGATATGATAATATATCTGTACTAAAACTGCAGTATCTTGTTGAAAATGCCAATGCATATTTTATTAGATGATTGGTAAATTAGCTTCACACCACTATCACAGCAGTTATCAATTAAAACACTGCTATGTGGATGATAATTCTTGCATGTATATACATTTGTAAATATTTCACGTAGCAGACATTATTGCACCCGCTGGGGCATTGGTCAGCCCATTTTTGCACAAGCTCTGCCCCTTCGCGTTAACCCCACCCTCTTTGTCACAGCCCCACACCTTTTTCAAGCACGGCCAATGCGTTTAAAATGGTGGTTGCTGCTGCTGCTGGCACGTTGAGTGTATCCTGCTGCAATGTGTCATCGGGAGCAATAAAGGCTGCTACATCTGTATGTTATTCAGGAATAGAAAACTCAGATTATGTAGCAGGTAATATTCTTGAAATAAAAGCACAGTGTTTTCTTTTGGACAAAAATGCAGCCTAGTAGTGGGGCACAAGTTGTTTTGTTTCCGTGGTTTAAAGCAGCAGTCCTACCAAATTTCAATATTGATTGTTTAAACAATTTCTTCAAAGTGCTGTCTCCTCCAAGAACAGTGGAATAACAATGTTTCAGATCCCATATGGACCTTTCAGCACATATTGTGATACAGACGCAGCCACCAGTATTAGAACACTTACCTGGGAAATTCAGGGAGATTCTGGGGCAGTCTCACAGTAAATGCCTCAACATTGTCTGAACATTTCTGTGAGATTCTTAATGGCCCATCGTAGGGTTTCCCAAACTTTTTTTTCCGTGACCCGGTTATTTTTGAACTTCTCCTTCGTGACCCACTAAAAATTTTATCGCCTATACTGGCCTATAGGGCCTGCACAGACACACACACAGCCACTGATACACACAGACACACACACAGCCACTGATACACACACACACACACACACACACACACACACACAGCCACTGACACACGCAGCCACTGACACACACGCAGCCACACAGAGACACTGCTACACACACACACACTGATACACATACAGAGACACTGCTACACACACACACAGACACACAGACACTGATACACACACACAGACACTGATACTGATACACACATACACTGATACACACAGACACTGATACACAGACACTGATACACACACACACACACACACACACACACACACTGATACTGATACACACAAACACACAAACACACTCACTGATACACACACACACACACACACACACACACACACAGATACACACACACACACACACACACACAGCCCCTGGAACTGGGTGGGTGGGGGGGGGCTGGAACTGGGTGGTGGGGGGAGGGGTGGGTGGGAGGGGGGAGGGGGGACTGGGTGGGTAGGGGGGAGGGGGACTGGGTGGGTAGGGGGGACTGGGTTTGGGGGGACTGGGTGGGTGGGGGGAAGAGGGACTGGGTGGGTGGGAGGGGGGACTGGGTTTGGGGGGACTAGGTGGGTGGGAGGGGGGGAGGGGAGGGGGGACTTAGGGGGGACTGGGTGGGTGGTTGGGAGTGGGGAGGGGGGACTGGGTGGGGGGAGGGGGGACTGGGTGGGTGGAGGGGGGACTGGGTGGGTGGGAGGGGGGACTGGGTGGGAGGGGGGAGGGGGGACTGGGTGGGTGGGGGGTGAGGGTGGGGTGGGTGGGGGTACTGGGTGGTGGGATTTGTACTGGGACACTTGGCTGGGAGGCAGTGACTGGGTGGGTGAGTGACAGTGACTGGGTGGGTGACAGTGTGGGTGACAGTGACAGTGACAGTGACTGGGTGGGTGACAGTGACAGTGACTGGGTGGGTGACAGTGACTGGGTGGGTGGGTGACTTACCTTGCTGCCGGACGCTTTCCCCTGCTGCCCCCGATATCCCCTGCTGCCCGGGACGGGAGGTGGGCTTGGGGGCATGGGAGGTGGGCTCGGGAGGGGGTGCAATGGGAGGTGAGCTCGGGAGGGGGTGCCACTGGAGGTGAGCTCGGGAGGGGGTGTCACGGGAGGTGAGCTCGGGAGGGGGTGTCACGGGAGGTGGGCTCGGGAGGGGGTGCCACGGAAGGTGAGCTCGGGAGGGGGTGGCACGGGAGGTGGGCTCGGGAGGGGGTGCCACGGGAGGTGAGCTCTGGAAGCGGGTCGCGGGGGGAAGCGGGCCGCAGAGGAGCTGGTACTTCCTCCTCCGTCCCACGTTGGGAGCGGGGGGGAGGAAGGGAGCGGGCCCTGCTTGCCCTGCGCAGGACCGCGGGGGGAATCGCTGCTATTTTTTTTAACTTAAGCGGGGGGGGAGACACCGCGCGGCCAGCCTCGCTGCGACCCGGCAATTTTGGTGCCGTGGCCCGGTGCCGGGTCGCGACCCACCATTTGGGAAACGCTGGCCCATCGGATTAACACATCGGGGGATCCCTCCCATCCCATTTATTGGATGGGACTGCAGGGACCCCTGCTGGGTTAATCCGATGGGCCATTAAGAATCTCACAGAACTGTTGAGGCAAGGTTGAGGCATTTACTGTGAGACTGCTCCAGAATTTCCCAGGCAAGAGTTCTAATACTTGTGGCTGCATCTGTATATGGACCTGAAACTTTGTTTTTCCACTGTTCTTACATTAAATGGAGAATTGCATTATGAACTGAGTAGAGCTCTACTTTGTATCTCTGTCTTAGAGGAGTCAGAGCACTCTGAAGAAATTGTTTGTCTATGTTGTGTTGGCTGCACAAGCAGGATTCTCCTCAACTGAAATTGTTTGCCCGTACTTTGGAATTGTACTATAATATTGATTGTTTTACATAATTTGTACGGGGGGGGGGAGGGTCTTCAGGGCTAAACCATGCTATTTGTAGCTACGGGGGCCCTCCAATCCCTGAGATACTTACCCGTTTAGTTGCCGGACATTTAAATGGCAATAATATTAATTATAGGCTAAAGCAGTTAAATTCCGGGCATTTCTGAAATGCCTGCTCTCTGATTGGTCAGAATTTCGGGCATTATTCATTCAGTAATGCCCGGAATTTTTTACAACTTGCCAATTTACCTCAAAGCAGAGATGCAGGGGCTCGCGCTGAGAAAAAAAACGGCAAGTTTAAAGCTTAACTGCAGCACCTACGCTCCTCTCCTCACTGAGCACACTGAACACAGCAGCATAAGCAGCCTCTCCCCCTCTCTCCCTCTCTGACAGCTGCTAGTGCTGTCAGAAGCTGCTGTGTCCCAACTGGTAACTTTGTTGCTTGCAACAAAGTAATATTTCTCACCACATCTATTGCCTGTGCTACTGTAAGGTAATTTGTATTTCTTTTTATTTAGTTGTAGTTAATATCACAGTCCCCCCTCTTCTCTTCCCCTTCTCTCCAACATCTCCCCTCCACCCACCTCTCCCCCTCCATTCCCCCCATTCTCCCCCATTCTCCCCCTCACCCTCTCTTTTCTCCCCTCACCTCTCTCTTTTCTCCCCTCGCCTCTCTCTTTTCTCCCCCCCTCACCTCTCTTTTCTCCCCCCTCACCTCTCTCTCCCCCCTCACTTCTCTTTCTCTATCCCCCCCTCACCACTCTCTCTCCCCCCTCACCCCTCTCTCTCCCCCCTCACCCCTCTCTCTCCCCCTCACCTCTCTCTCTCTCCCCCCCTCACCTCTCTCTCTCTCCCCCTCACCTCTCTCTCCCCCTCACCTCTCTCTCTCTCCCCCCTCACCTCTCTCCCTCCCCCCCTCACCTCTCTATCCCCTCAACTCTCTCCCCCCCTCATCTCTTTTCCTCCATCACCTCTCTCTTCCCCCACTCACCTCTCTATCTCCCTCCTCACCTCTCTCTCTTCCCCCCACCTCTCTCTCTTCCCCCCCACCTCTCTCTCTTCCCCCCACCTCTCTCTCTTTCCCCCTAACCTCTCTCTCTTCCCCCCCACTGTCTCTCCCCCCACCTCTCTCTTTCCCCCCCCACATCTCTCCCCCTTACCTCTCTCCCCCCCCACCTCTCTCTCCCCCCTACCTCTCTCTCCCCCCCTCTCTCTCTCTCCCCTCTCAACTCCCTCTTCTCCCCTCTCACCTCCCTCTTTCCCCTCTCATCTCCCTCTTCCCCCCCCCTCACCTCTCTTTCCCCCCCCCTCACCTCTCTTCCCCCGATCACCTCTCACTTACCCTTCACCTCTCTCCCCCCCACCACTTCTCTCTTCCCCCCTCCTTCACCTCTCTCTTTCCGCCCTCCTTCACCTCTCTTTCCCCTACACCTCTCTTCCCCTCCCCCTAAAACTCTCTCTCTCCCACCCCTCAGCCCTCTCATCTTCTACTTTACTTCTTTTTCCTACACAGGCATATACACTAATAAAAATAAATAACTACAAAAATGTATATTTTTTATGACAAATTAAATTAAAAAATTAAAATAAAAAATAAGCCTACATTTAGCCTATAATAGTAATAATCCCCTCAGAACAGGGCATTACTGGCCAATAATGCCCTGGCTGGGTTAAAGTCCCTCGGCTTTGCCTCGGGCCTTCCACTCTTCCAGCCAGGGCATTATTGGCCAGTAATGCCCTGTTCTGAGGGGATTATTACTTAATTATATTCATATTTTTGGATTTGTTTTACCTCATAAAAAAAGAATTGCTTCATTATAAATCAGAAATGGCTAATGAATGATAAAAGGTCAAGAAACTGCAACAACAACAAAAAAGCCTAGAAGACAATGGAGAAGCGTATGTGCTGGATGCTCCAAGTTCTACCAATCCTAAAGTTCACCTGGAGTTGTGAGGGACTCCAGTACAGTACAGTATTTGGGCAATACTGATGAAGCGGCCATTATTCGAACACATCTCGGCGCCAATTTTGAGTTCTCTGCTGTTCCTCACGCAGCATGAACGCGGCCAATCGCCCCAGGCACCCGCGCTTATCGCGGATGTTTTGTTTGAATTTCATGGATTCTGTTTCTTCGTTTGCAATAAAATGGATGAATTGTAATGTGTACAGTACTGTGCTACTGTGCTACTGTGTCAATTTCATGTTTTTAAAAGCCAGAACACTACAATTCGTTTTTCTGCTCTCGCCGCACTCGCATCTTAGTGCGGGAAGGCTGGAATTCATCCCGCGGTTTCAAATCGGGATTCCGATGTACATGACGCGTGAAGTGTTCGAATAACGGCCGCTACATCAGTAAGGACATGATGGTGATATCCAGTTCACATGTTACTGAGAACACGTGGGAAGTTATTTTGCTATTTGTAATCTGGGATCCGCAAGACTCTTATTCTCAAAGAAAACACATTTTGAAATCACTAAAGCTGGATATTTTACATTAGTTTTGAGACGGCCTGTTATCCTGAGGCAGCAAATGTCATTATCTGAATGAACTGAGAATGAAGGGGGATGTCACATATATTTCTAGCAATATTGCTTTTGAAAATTTAGCAAGCTAGATTAAAACGACACAATTATAGATTAGTTTTTTTAAGACAGCTACAGTTTACCTGCTTTTAGGTAGAACAGATTCAGCTGTTGGAAAGTCACTTTTCACATTAGCAATATTGGTCAGAAAAGTAAGGTCAGGAAAGAAAGCAGATTGGTGTATAATTAAAGCTTCATTCAATACATTAAAGTATGTGTTTTAGTCAGGTAAATGTACTAAGCTGGTCACCAAGGATAGCTACTGTATGACATCATCTATTTGTCATGTATTCAAAGCTTGAATAGGGTAGGAACTATGTATTAATGAACAGAAAATTGTTTTTTGTTGTTGTTGCCGGGTGGTTAGTCAGTGAGGTTTTCCCACTCCCCTACCTGATGATGGGAGTTTTTGCATACTGAACAGGTTGTGACCAAAGTGAAAAAGATGTATCTCTTTTATATAATATTTTTACGTTGTGCAAACACTGCATATTTTGTATTATAGGCTAAAGCTGCAAAATTCCGGGCATTACTGAAATCCCTGCTCTCTGATTGGTTAAAATTCCGAGCATTATTCATTCAGTAATGCCCGGAATTTTTGCAGCTTGAAAAGTGTTTATTTCAATGTGTTTATTTCCAGCCAATTAGGTTTTCTTTTTTTGTCAGAGACAGGGCAGGATATTGGTCCATAGGTAGGGACAGCTCTGAGAAAGGGCAGGGGATTTGTCCATAGGAAGCAGCAGGCAGTGACTCCTCCCCCTCCCTCCGGAACAGAGCCGACCGATTCAGTGAGGAGGGAGATAGAGAGTGTGTACTGTAGCTGCAAGTGAGTGGCTCTCTGCAGTTTGTTTGTGGCTACAGTTTCTGTGTGTGTGTTTGTCAGTCAATGTGTCTGCAGCAGTGTGTGTGGCAGCAGCAGTGTTTGTGTGTGTCAGTAGCAGCATCAGTGTTTGTGTGTGAGTGTGTCAGTAGCAGTGTTTGTGTGTGTGTGTCAGTGTGGCAGCAGCAGTGTTGTGTGTGTGTCAGTGTCAGCAGCAGCAGTGTGTGTGTGTGTCAGCAGCAGCAGCAGTGTTTGTGTGTTTTTATGTGTCAGTGTGTCAGCAGCAGCAGCAGCAGCAGCAGCAGTGTGTGTGTGTCAGTGTGTCAGTATGTCAGCAGAAGCGTTTGTGTGTGTTTTTGTCAGTGTAGCAGCAGCAGTAGTGTTTGCGCTTCAGTAATGTGTCGACTTGCAGGTGTTTCGTTTAAAAAAGATACCACAGTGTGCTATTGTAACTTGGCCTTGAGACTGATGGAAGAGGTTGCAAAAATGTATCAATTTAGGCTTTTCATATTAAAGAAAGACAAAGACCAGTTTCGGTTACAGTATTCTCCAGAGACTCGCCCGCCATGAGTGTTCAAGTGCAGCCCGCTTTCCAAAAACCCGACAGAAGTTACGCGTATTTGATATGGGCCGCGATTAATGCAACAGAGGATAAGATGGCAACAGTTGTTCAAATTTATCAGTATTTTTTCGAAAACTATGACTTTTAAAAATTTTCGCCAACTACTCATACGTGGAAGCGTGCAATAAGGAAAAGGTTATGTAGCGATCCCTGTTTTTATCGTATTGAGCCACAATTTGTTGGAGGGTATTGGTGTGTATCACCGGCTTTTTCCTGTATCTATGATCATGATGACGGCAAAAGGCGAAGGGTCATGTTAAAACCAACTAAGAAACGACAGTCACTGCCAAGCAATGCACCAGCACCGGCTTCCAATGACGGTCCCGCCATCTGTGACAACCCGGAGCATGAGCCGGATTTTGCGTGCAGTTTCGATCAAGCTTGCATGTACATAAGCAATTTCCAGCCTCATCAGCTGACTACAGGTGGACTAGTCCCGCTGCAAACTATCGACGTGGATGATCAAGAACGCTGGACTGGCAGTGGACCGGCGCCGGCGTCAGTTGAATGGGAAATTCTATGGTGAGTATTGTTGCCATATTATTTTCTGTGTTTTTTTTATTTTGACAATACAGTATTAATATCGGTGCGATTCAAAAGTCAAGCGATTCTCCTGTAAGCAATATCATTGGCTGAGCGGCTTCTACAGTACTGCAGATACTGAACAATTGGTGTAATGCTAGGCGCACGCGCATTGGAGCCTTCTTGAAACGCATATGCGTGTCATCGCATCGACGGTAGGCGCATGTGAACAGAAGACGCCCCCCGAGAAAATTTTTGGTGGGACTGGCTGGGAACTTCTTTAGGGGGCTGACCATTACAGTAAAACTTTTCTTTTTGTTTTTCCTCAGAAAAGAAAACGGCTAATGGAGGGATTTCGATGGATAATATCACTTTTGTAACAATGCGAATGAATCAGATTTAAAAACCCACATACTGGAGTCTACAGTTTAGTTGCCGTTGTTATTGATTAGGATAGAATACTGTAATACTGTACCTGAAACAGTATGCTGATGTTTTCCGGCCGTACAGTATACTGTACAATACTTTTTTATATACACTACAGTATACTGTGTAATAAACCCGAAAAAATAAAAACTATGCATTTATTCTACATGTATCACATACATTATGTGTCTTCTACAGTATACAGTGCCAGTACATACAGAACAGTACAATTTGTGTCTTCTATTTTTTTTAATACTCTTATACTGAGCATGCCTACAGTATACAGTGCAGTATGCCTCGACATTCTAGAAACACTGTATTTTGTTACAGTAGCAAAGGAGCAAATGGAACAATGTAAGACAACTCAGCATGTTCTTTTATTGGTGGAGTAAGTACAAAAACATTTATTTACAAATACTGTACAATGTAGAAACATTTTAAGTGCACAGCAATTCAAAATATAAACAGGTGTATGGTTTACTGCTACATGTGTGAAAACATTTATGTCAGTCAGTATGGTTTACAGTCACATGTTTTAAAAACAAATTCTTTATTCATAAAATAAGCAAAACGCAACATCTCCTTTATTAAAGAACGACAAGTCAAAACATATACTGTACAGTGGGGTGGTGTGCAAAACAGTCTGCACCAGTACAGTCCTCGAGGGCAGCAAACAGGGCAGGTTTTCAGGACAACCTTGAAAACCGTGCCTGTTTGCGGCCCCAGGGACTGGAATTGAGCAGGTCCTTTGTGTGTGGACAGCAAGTTAAAACATTTCTGTATAAATACAAGTAAAAAAACACACAACAACATCTCCTTTATTTAAGTACAGCAGGTCAAAACATGTAGAGTACAATACAGTTCAGCACAATAGTATGGTCTTACAGAAAGTCCTCCACATTGTCCGTCCATGGCCGATTCCTTGCATGGCACAAAACGCCATTAATGCAGTCTCGAACGCCTTTCATTACAGGATCTGTAATTGGATAAAAGCGCCGCATTTCATCCCGAATGTTCCGTCTTAAATTGGCAGGAAGCGCCTTTTTTACACGATTTCCGTCGTAGTTCACTTTGAAGGCCCAGTCGCAGTTCAACGAGTAGGGAACATGGTGCTTAAAAAGTAACAAGGCATACTTGTGGGGTGCACCAGCACTCTTCACCCTATACTTCTCCCTGAGCACCGGTGGCAGATTGCACAGGGTGATGTCGGGCACCGTATCGATGCGAGCGACTGTAGGTCTTTTGGGAGCGGGTGTGCTTGAGGTGACGGGCGATGGTAGGTTGTCTGGGAGGAAGCTTTCCTCTCTTCTTGGTCGCCGTGTTGTCTCCTGGCGTGGTCTTGACGGGGTTGTCATGTCCTCCTCAACGGCATACATGTACACTACATCTTCTGGTGGAGGGGGTGCGCTTGGTGATGGAAGGGGGTCGAAGGTCCCATTCATCACATCCATGTCACCCCCCTGCTCCAGCGTCGGGGAAACAGGGGCATTAACACCGAGCAAATAATGTATGCCCGCTATGTCAGCCTCTATCTTCTCCATCCGTCGATCCATCTGTTGATCCATATGTATCATCTGTTGATCCATTTGTAGCATCCGTTCCTCCACATTTAGCATTGTCTCCAGAAGCAGATCTATCTTTGCTAGCACAATAGAATTCCCGGGGAGATCCACAGTTATCCCATTCAGCATCTGGTCTAACGAGCTGCTTCTTGTGCATGGCGTGTGAACATCTGGGGGGATGGGTGCAATGGAGGATGAGATGGGGGTTCCATGGAGAGAAGCGGCAGTGACATCAAAGAAGAGTGGAGGAGGTGACCTGTGGATATCCGGTAGAGGAGAAGCGGCAGCATCGTCGAAGAGGAATGGAGAAAATGACCTTTGGATTTCCGGGCGAGAAGCAGAGTCGTCTAAGAGCAAAGGAGAAAGTGACCCGTGGATTTCAGAGGCAGCGTCGTCGGATAGAACTGGAGAAGGTGGCCTGTGGGTTTCCGTGAGGGCGGTGGCAGCATCAAGGACGATGGGTGGAGAAGACGGGCTGAAGATTTCCGGGACAGCGGCGGCAGAGTCGTCGAAGCGTATGTGAGAAAGTGGTCTGCGGGTTCGATGGGTTGGCTGCCAATTGTTTTGCGTTGAGCGTACATCACCGTATATCTTCTTGACATAATAAGGCAGACGTCTATGAAAACCCTTAGCCTTTGGGGTCAGCAGAAGGTTTTCTTTATTGGCCTTAGCCTGTCACTTTTGCCTTGGCGTAGAAACGGCAACCGCCTTTCGCTTTTTCTGCTTGACAGGCACGACAGAGGCAAGTGGGTTCCTGTGTCCGTATGTTACGCCGGTGCTGCCCGCAGACCAGACCCGTTCCTTTCACTGAGGTGAGGAACGTATAGAAGCACGCACCCGCAGCAAAGGGAGCGTGTCCGGAGTGTGGTGATTTTGGCGTTGCCAGGCCAGGTGTATTTAGCTAGCAATACTTGCCGGTACCGGTGTAGAAATGCCGTTGTCGTTGCCGTTAGCCAAAGTCTGGGATTGGAGAATTCCAGAAGGTCGTTTGTCCAAGCAGGGGTCTAGAGCCAGAGAGAGACGTCCGCCAAGCCAAGTCGTAACCTGAGAGAATGAGAGAGAAAACGCCAGAGTAGAAATCCAAGTGAAAACTATGTCGAGCAATGAGTAAGAGGAAGAACTGGCATTATAAAGTGTGACTGGCCAATCAGAGGTGGGGGCAGGCCTGGAGGACTGTGTGGAGCTATTCTGGATAGGTCCCCTTGATTGCAGGCAGGTGAGGACTCTTGTCTTGGTAGGAGATCCTCTTAGTGTGCTGGGGGCGGGTCTTCACTGCAAGAGCAGTGAATAAATTAAACTCACCCGGCGCGCGGTTCAGGCGCGCGGCTGGAGAACACGGCGGCCGCATGCGGGACTGCAGACCCCGCGGGCATCCGAGGACGCAGAGCACGGCGGGGAACCCCCAGGACCGCCGAAGGTGAGTGACGCCAGCGAGAGGCGCGCGCCACGGTAGCGGGAGTAACCGCAGGAGAAGGGAGACCAGGGCGCGGATGCCGCGATCCCTGAATCCTCACACCGCAGAATCGGGGCTGCTCCATGGAAGCAGGTGGCACAATGCAGTATCTGGACAATGGCAAGTTCAGATAAAGATCATGGAGTGGTGGGCTATGCAAAGTGTGTAACCTTTTATGCATGGCGACCAGGTACAGGTGTTGAAAGTGGGCGTACTCTAATGTGAGTCATTACCGTATAAATACACCATCCATTTTGTGGATTCACTGCACATTGAATACACATCGACTAAACATCGAATATACATTCTTGTGTTTGTATTTCTTTCTACTCGCAGCAATGCCTGTTAAAAAGATTTCCAAGGAGCTCAGCATGCAAATTAAGGACATGTACACAAGCGGACACCGAATTGCTGCTATCCAACGCTGGTTAGCTACTTCTGGCATCGTTGTGCCAGCAACCACCGTGAGCTATCATGCACACGGAAAAAACAGAGACCGCAAAAGGGCACCAAGGGTAACTAACACGTAAGTATATTTATACAACTTTAAAATAAAATTAATTTTAATTTAAATCTAATAATTTTGTTATTTCTGTTGATTTATATTACAATAGTATATATATTTTGTATATTTATATTTATATTACAACATTATATATATTTTGTATATTTATATCAGTACAGTATATATATTTTGTATATTTATATTTATATCAGTACAGTATATATATTTTGTATATTTATATTTATATTACAACAGTATATATATTTTGTATATATATAGTACAACAGTATTTATATTTTGTATATTTTATATATAAATTTTATATTGCTGCATATTAATAAAACAATATATTTTCTTTACATTGTAGGGAGACAACTCTTCTGGTGGACAAAATAAGTGAGGAGAATGATGAGAAGAGTGCATTAAGGGTCAAAAACACTCTGCAGGAAAAGCACAATCTGACTGTATCCGAGACCAGCATAAAGAAGATGAGACGCAGCATTGGATGGAAATATGGACGTGTGAGGTTAGTACTGGACAGTACAGGAGGTAAAAGTGTTGTTTAGGAAACTGTACTGTACCGCTAAAATTATTTATTCCTTGTCATTACAGAGCGTACCCCATGATACGGGACGCAAACAAAATCAAAAGAGTGGTCTAGGCCCAGGCATGGATCAACAGTGGGGAGACTTTCCAGGATTGCATCTTCACTGATGAGTCTACTGTGTCGCTGGAGAGATTTGCAAGCTTTGCATTCCACAAAAAAGGCCGCATATCTTTGAAGCCGCGGCCAAAACACCCCGTGAAGCTGCATGTGTAAGGTGCCATCTCTAGGCGTGGACCAGGATGCATTGTCATCTTTGAAGGTAAAATATATCAAATATAATGTAGCCTTATGCACTGTACTTTACTAGTGTAACCTTACTGTATGCACTGTACTGTACTATTGTGCAGTTTTTTGAGGACTTTTCTTTTCTTGCTATAGGAATAATGAATAAAGCTTTCTTCCAAGACAACATTGTCCTGAGATAGTGCAATATATCACACGCGAGTTCCCCAATGGTCACCGCTTCTACCAGGACAACGATCCGTAACACACCGCGTCAACAGCGCATATCCTTGAGCGCGGTATCAACTGGGTGAAGACGCCAGCGGAGTAAGTGCAGTAGACCGTTTCTCATTTTTTCCCCACTGTTTTTACTGTGTACTGTATCTCTTAAACTAATTGTCCTTTTTTCCATTGACAGATCGCCAGACTTCAATCCGATCGAAATGGTCTGGCTTCAGCTGAAGGACCATATCCGGAAAGTGGTGAAACCCTCCAAAAAAAAATTAGTTTTTGGAACGATGTACTCACCGTGGAACGCTGCAATAAATATATAGACCATATTGCCACTGTGTTGCCCATTGTCATCGCGCGTAATGGGCAAGCATCAGGAAAGTAGTACTGTGCTGTAGTATTATAAGTACAGTATGATACAGGTAAGTATGGCACAGATTTTTTCTTTCCCAAAAGTCAGAGTATACAGTAGTTACAGTTTTTTCTTTACAGAGAGAGCAGCACCAGCCATCAGGTTACAGTACACAGTATTTAACAGTAGTCAGAGTATACAGTAGTTCCAGTATAGACTAGTTTGACAGTACTACAGTAACTGCCTACTAACTGCTCAATTTTTTTCTTTCCAGAGAAAGCAGCACCAGCCATCTACAGTAGTACTACACATCACACAATGCCATAATACAGTACGCACATACTGTAACTGCACTAATTTTTTATTTTCTTGTTGTTTCAGGAAAAACGGGTGGCCTGGGGGGAGGTGGGATTTTGTGTCCAGTCTAATCTGTTTGTACAGTAAAATGTACAGTAAATAAACAGCAATATTGATGTACACAAAACCTCTCCCCTCTCAATGAACTACTGTACTGTACACAGAATGAGGAACAAGATGAAGGCGGAAAAAATAATATTACTATGTATATACTGTATATATATATATATATATATATATATATATATATATATATATATATATTTATATTTATATACAGTATATATATATTATACATTACAGTATATATATTATTAAATAATGTTCTTATAAATGTGCATAATTCATGTTTCTCCATGTTTTACAAATGTTTTGTAAATGTTTATCCAATTTCAATCTGCCAGAAGAACTTAATAAAGACTGCATTATGTATTATTCATGATTATTTTTATATTTGTATTTTTTTGTTCCTGATGAAATAAAATAAATATTTATTCACATTCCTGGTAATCATAATCATTGACAACAACCACACCACCTCCCCCCCCCACCCCTAAAGTATAAGAATGAATGACAAAACAACATGAATCAGTTAAAGTTCTTTTTTACTCTCAATTCTCACAATGCTGTGCACATCAGATTTACATTTCAAATTCGAGAAGGGATTTTCCAAAGCGTTACCATAAACAAAGCCTCAAAGGGTTTGGGGGGTTGGGTGAGTCATGTGCAGTAATCAGCTAGCTCCCATCTCAAAGAGGCTTAGAGTACGCGCAGGCGCAGTGAGGCGATTGACGCTCGGCTAGGGACGGATTAAAAACACAATGACTAACTTCAGAAAATGAATGACTCTGTGGAGGTGTCTGTCAAAAATAGCTTGTGTGTGCGTGGGGGAGAGATGAAGGATTAGTTGTGCTGCAGTTCAAAGAAATTACATACTGTAGAGTAGAGTACAGTAATTTCAAAAGGCAGTTCATCATAATAATTTGATCAATAAACCCCCAAATATAACCCCCAAATACAGTCACTTTATCTCCCTGTGCCTCAGGCACCAAAAACATGCAGTAGATTGTGAGCTCCACCGGACAGGGAGGGACCTGTGCCTGCAAAATGTATCTGAAAAGCGCTACATATACTGTAACTAACAGCGCTATACAAAAACATGCTATTAATAGTATTATAATATCAAGGTGATGCTCTGTGCAAATCAAATTTGAGAAGGGATTTTCCAAAATGTTGCCGTAAACAAAGCCTCAAAGCTCCCGTCTCAAAGAGAATTACACGCAGGCGCAGCGAGGCTTTGTACTGTACACTGGCGACACACTTTATTCGAGCTCGGCTAGTCCCACGAATTCGGGTATACTCGGGTGTATTGAGGTTTGTGACTGTTTTCTGCCCGAGTGCATTGCGTTATTTTCCAGGCAGGGATTGAAGCATTTTATTCCCGCTGGCTGCAATACTGCACAGTATATATATATATACTGCATTACAATTCATGAATTTATGCCATCTGGTAGACACGCGAAGCATTGCAGCCTATTAAATCCTAATCATTATCATTTAACAGATCAGCCGCCCGTCAGCCAGGCATGAACCATGGCTGGGAAGGCAAACGCAACGGGGCTTGTCTGACGTGAGGAGCGACGCATTCCAGGTATCTGCCAGGTACATACTGGGTATTTGCTCGAATAAAGTGTGTCGCAGCAGTAGCTCGGCTATGGACGGATTAAGAACACAATGGCAAGATTCAGAAAATTAACGACTCTGTGGAGAGGGGGGGGGGGGTTGGGTGACTCATGTGCAGTAAGCAGCTAAGCAGCTAAATAGCTCCCATCTGAAAAAGGATCACACGCAGGTGCAGTGAGGCTTTGAAGCTCGGCTATGGACGGATTAAGAACACAATGGCAAGATTCAGAAAATTAACGACTCTGTGGAGAGGGGGGGGTGGGTGACTCATGCGCAGTAAGCAGCTAGCTCCCATCTCGAAGAGGCTTAGAGTACACGCAGGCGCAGTGAGGCGATAGACGCTCGGCTAGGGACGGATTAAAAACACAATGACTAACTTCAGAAAATGAATGACTCTGTGCAGGTATCTGCGAATGACTCTGTGGAGAGGGGGGGGTTGGGTGACTCATGCGCAGTAAGCAGCTAAGCCTCCATCTGAACTAGGATTACATGCAGGCGCAGTGAGGCTTTCAAGCTCGGCTATGGACGGATTCAAAACACAATGGCAAGATTCCAAAAATTAAAGACAGGCGCATGAAGTTCAAAGCTAAAGACATAATCTAATTTCAAAAGGCAGTTCATCATAATAATACACCCCCAAATACAGTACGTAAAAAGCACACAAATCAACCATGTGCAGTCAAACGCACAGGGTCGCTGTCAAAAGCTACTGTACAGCACAGAATGAATATCGTAATAAAGTAAGATGGTTTTTGCAGGCTTCTGGAGAAAATATATATATTTTTTTTTGTTTAATTTTTAATTTTTTTTTGGTCACTCACTCAGGCGAGCAAGCAGTGGTGGGCGAAGTTACAGGCGCATGCGCAGTAAATTCCTGCTGTCAAGCAGGAATGTGATTGAAACCAGACACACGTTCAAAGGAATGGTGAGGGAGAGATGTACTACATTGCACAGAAGATAAGAAGTTGAAATAACCTGCAGTGCAGTTAATTATCCTGAGCGAGGGGAGAGCGCTGTATATGCCGAAATGTGATACTGTTACAGTACTGTACACGCCTATGCGTTTCAACAATTTTCAAATGAGACATACCGTACAGCAGCACAGCACTGCAAATGCATGTATACTTTAAATATGCAAATTTACAATTACTGCGCGCGCACACACAGACTGTGTACTGACGTAGGTTGAACCGCGAAGGTATTAGACTTCCAAGACAACAGCTCGCAAACGCCCCCCTGAGTTTTTACACGGCATTGCAGTATTGCAGATAGCGCGAATAAAATGCTAATATCACGAGCGCGAAAATAACGCAGTTCACTCCGGGCGAAAACGACACAAAACCGCACATAACCGGGATAATCTGAAAATCGCGCATGTAGCCGATTTAGACTAAAGGCGGACGCCACTGTATGTGACTTCTATTATATACTGTAAGTTGGTACATGGTAATTTTAATTTTGTTGCAGTGTCCTATTTACATCTCTACTGTTCTGAATTTCACTTTGGTAGTCGGTCACATGACTTAGATGGTTTTAGGCCCTCTGTCTCCTCCAGCAGTCTATCAGCCAGCCAGGCCACAAGCTTAAAGCAGAGGTAGCCACTCGGTTGATCTCATCCATGCACATGCTAGAGCAGTGCTGAAGGGGCATACTTATTGACCAACCAGTGGCATTTAATGGGGGAGCTGTGTAAACTACCACTCTGATCAGCAGTGACAATGCTTTCATCAGCCAGGTCATTACACTTATATTCCTACTAGATATGGCCCTTCTTTGCATGTGAAATGATTGGGAGAATGATAGTGCAAAATTGTTGATGCTGATGGATGCAATGCTAAACTCCCTGAAAACTGTTGCAGGGATAAGCTTGTGTCTAGAGTGCAAGCGTTGAGGCGGGAGGAAAGGCAGATGGTGGAGAAGGAAAGTGAAGGGCTAGAGTCAGACTCATTACAGGCACAGGGTGACCATCACTGAAATACAGTAGTGTTTGCTCAAACAGCACAACCATCACTGGAGAGTAGTGGTAGGCGTAGGAGTACTCCTGATAGTAGTAGTAGATTAAGTCATGCGTCTACCTCAAGTGGTATACAGTATGGTGGAGTCATACATCAATGACTTAACAAAGCTTGCTGACGACTCTGAATCTCTAAATTACTGGGTGGAGAAAAAAAGAAATGTGACCTGAGTTGGCACCCAAGACATTAGAATGCCTCATCTGTCTACCAGCCAGCATGCTATCTGAATGAGTGTTCAACATAGCTACTGTGTCATTTTAACAGAAGCAATCTGTCTACAGTGTTGAAAGGCTTAAGTTCAGAAAAATAAATTAGCATCTTATTTTCCAGGACTATGTTATGCCGGAGTCAATGTCACCAGTTCCAGAGGAAGAAGAATATTATATATACAATATACTAGCTGGGTGTGGACTGCTGACTCTCTGAGCTTTCCTTTGCACTCATTTCATCCCAGATTCCATCCGTAGCAGATATCACGTGGGCTTCCCCACAACCATTAGCACTAGTGTCCATGGCTACGTCCATTTAAACATTTTTTGTATCATATTGCATTTACCTTTGCCAGTCACAAACATAACATCTAAGTTGGCACAGTGCTTGTCTTGTTGAGTACATGTTCCATCGGTAATGCAATTAGGGAAGGGATGGCCATGTAACAGGGTGGATCCCCTGTCAGGTAATGATGCAGGGGAAACCTGTTTACAGAGACTGAGACAGCACTGAGGAAGTTAATTCCAAAGCAGGCTGGCTTAATTAGCCTTCTCAGCTGACTCGTTAGAGTCTTATTAAAAACCTACAGGGCTCACAGCAAGAGGACTCGCTGATCCAGGAAGTACCACCCTGGACCAATGAAGAGAGAACACCTGGCACATGGACTCTACCACTCCCTATCCCAGCCAGGAGGAAGCTGGGGGCCCGAAGGGAAACTTGCCTCACATTGATTTTGTATTTTATTGTTGGTAAGGGGTTTAACCCTCCAACACACAGATAGGGACTAAGATCTGTGTTAGTTAGTGCTAGCCCACTTGGAAATCTCCTCCACCATTATTAACAATCAAATATCCTCCTTATTCTTGCCAGCTGCCAATAACCTAATGTAAAATGTATGTAGTGTACTATTTTGCAAGTGCCCAAACAAGCAAACACTCATACAGCATTCCAGCCATATACATAACATCTATGTTACATACTGTAGTAGATCAGATTGAAAAAAGACACGTCCACCCAGTCCAACCTGTGTTAAATTTAGACAACAAACATTTATCCTATTTTTGTATTTACAGTATATTGATCCAGAGCAAGCCAAACAAAAAAACCCAGTCAAACATTATCCAATGATGTCTCTTAAGAGGAAACAATGAATTCCTTCCTGACTCCAATAATGGAAATCAGATTTCTTCCAGGAATAACATCCTTCCCATGTTTACTGATTTGATACATCCCTGTATACCTTTCCTTTCTAAAAATGTGTCAAACTTTTTTGAAGATACCTATTGTATGTGCCAGTCTCCATGGGTAATGAATTCCACATTTAACTGCCCTTACTGTTGGCTTGGCACAGTGCTTTGTTTGTAGAGTGTACTGTATGTCCCTAACTATTCCATCTGTAATGCAAGGGTTGGAGTGAGGACCCAAGGACATACAGTACTCCTCCTTCTGTTTTTCTTTTTCCCTTTGAGAAACTCTTTTGACAGTGTTTTTTGACGACCATTGAACAGCAGCTGAGTCAAATAAAACAGAATTTCAGTGACCACTACCTTTCACCAGGAGTACCTACTACCTACTGTACTATGTATGCCACTATTATTAATCATCAACAGTAGCATTTCATATTTTAATGCCACAGCAGCTTTAGTAGTAGCACAAAGCTGTTAATGACAACATCATGGAGATAAAACTTCAAGCTCATTGATGAGGCATACAAGTTATTAGGATAAGGGAACTGCTACACACCTATAATAAGCAAATATATTAAATACAAATACCGGTGTTCCTGGTTCAGGATTATTTATATATATACATACATACTGTATATATATATATATATATATATATATATATATATATATATATAGATAAATAGTTCCTTACCAGGCAGACCTCGAATTCCAGGACACCACAGCAAAGAAGAGACAGCACTCAAAATAATCATGTGCCAAAAGTCTATTAAAGGAAACATGGCACAATAACCCGACGTTGAGAAAGGTCCTGTTCCTAGTACCGAAACGTCGGGTTATTGTGCCATGTTTCCTTTAATACACTTTGACACAGGATTATTTTGAGGGCTGTCTCTTCTTTGCTGTGGTGTCCTGGGATTCGAGGTCTGCCTGGTAAGGAACTATTTATCTACACATTACCTATGGGACTAGCACCTGTATTTCAACATTATATTTGAGTGCCATCTGACAATTTTGCCTATATATATATATATATATATAAACTTTTTTGAACTTTAAGTTTTATGCCATTTGCTTTTGATAAAAGTTAACTTTTGACTGCTTTTGAAACCTCACGTTGTATCTATTGGCAATAAATGTGCATTATAAAATCTGCAGTGCCCCGTTCTTTCCACCATTTCCTGCATACAAGTTGTTGACATCTGATGGGAGAATTGTATGTTCTATGGAGGCCGTTTGAGGAGGCCACAGCTATGCTCAGTAGCCAGTGACAACAATAGTCATCAGCCAAGTTATCCTACCAATATTCCTACTACTACAGAACTAAATACAGTAGGAACCTGTGTTTGCATCAGCTTCTGTGAGGCTAATGATAATGCTCAATTGATGAGAGGCTGGTGGTACATGCCAGCAGCCACTACCTACAGTAGTACATACCACCAGTGCCCAATGTGCACCCTCCAATAACATCACCAGTACAGTAGTACAACCTGGTACTTGCCGGCCAACATGAACATATGAACATAACTGATATATACACGGGGGAATGGATTTAAGAGCATGTCTGAGAACTAGTACTGGAAGACAACATCTGGTACTCAGAGTGAGAGGACATGACTGAGATAAGATTGTGACCAGTGCCCCCATGCCACCTGTAGAAGTGCCAACCACCACCAACACTGGTGTCTGTTTACCTACCAGGCACTACACACCTCTACCTCAGACCTGTGTGTAAATATTTTCCAACTGGGACCACCCAAAATGATCTACTCCAAGGGCCTGGGGCAAGGAAAAAGGAGGAGGGAATCATGAAGATGATGACAAGGAGACAGACCCTGTGTTTCCATATCCCACATTTGCCTGTGTAACTCATACACTGTTGGATGATACCACAACATATGGTCTTCCAGTATGGTGTCTTTTCACTCAGCCATGCTCTCACCTAAAGATGGGCGAAAGTTCAGCCTCCCCCTCTTTCTCTTTTATAAAGTTCAGCGAAGTTTGGTGGTGAAAAGGAAACATTGCATGCTTGCCCATAATTTTTTAAAGATAGGCGAACAAAACTTTTGGGACGAAAGTTCGTCCATGCGTGACAACGCCATTTTTTACAGCGGATTCAGACTTTCATGAAACATTCACAAATTTCTACTTTAACCCCTACTGACTGCTCTCTTATAGAAGAAGCACTCTATTCAATACAATGCCCAGAGGACAGGATTCAATGGTTTCGCACTTTCAGGCTCTATCTCTGTTCTCAGTTACAGTCCCTGCTGTGAAGGTGGTGGTACTAGTGGGGGTGTTGGTGGTGGTGATGATGGGGAATGTAGAGATGGCACTGGTTCTGGTGGATCACAACTGCTTAGGCCTATAGATATTGGGCATATAGCTGGTTCTGGTGCTGATGGTTCCCGTAGGATGAGTAGTGACAGGGATGGTGGTGGTGACGACTCTGTGGTATGTTGACTGACACTGAAAAATAAAAATATACAACTTAAAAAATTAAACGTGAACTAACTCATATTAAACTATTACTAAATATAACTAACTTAAACAAACTAAATTAAGTATATACTGTAGTGCCGACGGTTATTCTAACACAAACCAGTGGCAATCGCCAAAAAGACCCAGGTACATGCTGGGTATAGTTTAAGGCAAGTTTAAGGCATTTCTGCATTGACTAATGGCCCATCAGATTAACAGCGGGGTTCCCTGGCTGTCCCATTCAAACTGAATGGGACCCCTGCTGTGTTCATTCGATGGGTCATTAGTCAATGCAGAAATGTCTTAAACTAGCCAGGTTACACCCAGCATGTACCCAGCATGTAACCGGACTAGTTTAAGGCAAGCTTTGAATACTCGTTGTCTCATCTGTAACTAAAACTAACAATTAAATCTACTTACATTAAAAATACATAGCTAAAACCAAGTACTAAACTTTTTTATTTTCTCTCACTCACTTTAGACTCAATGCAATCAACACTCACATAGTCAAACACTAACACTCAATACAAATACCATCACTCAATCACACATTAACAAGCAATATACAAAAGAAATACAATCTAACACTGACCGTCCCTAACACACCACTAATCTCAGTCTCAATCTCCTCTCGCTGTTCTGCTTCTGCTTACACCAACAACCCGGATTCAATAATAAATGCAGCAGGCAGGGCCGCTGACAGGGGGGGGGAGCTAAAGGCCGGCGCTGGAAGTGGGTCCCGGCCTGAGATCTGGCCCAAAATCTGCATTCAGCTTTTGAGCCCTTGTTGGCTGCTCTGCCCCAGTTCTCCCCTGCTGCAACCTGGCCTTGACTGGAAGCCTAACCACCGGTCGGCACCGGAAGTTGGGGCCAACTTCTGCCAGCTGAATCAATGTGGCACCGGAGGCCTCCCCTCCATAGTAAATTGTAAGTATGTGTGTGTAGGGAGGAAGGATGTTATTGTGCGTGTGCGTGTGTATTTGGGGAGGGGGGTCAATGTGTATGTGTATTGGGGGAGGGAGGTCAATGTGTTTGTTTATTGGGGATGGGGGGTTAGTGTGTGTGTGTGTTGGGGGAGGAGGGGTTATTGATTGTGTATTGGGGAGGGGAGTTAGTGTGTATTGAGGAATGTGGGTTACTGAGTGTGTATTGGGGGAGGGGAGTTATTGACTGTGGAAAAGGGGGTTATTGAAACTCTAGTACTGAGCCCCGGCAGCAGGTCACATGACCCCTTATTTACTCCTGTGTTTGCAACATTTTGCATATGCTTTCTGGTTTTACAAATCTTATATGCTACCCCTTACCACATATATCCCAGATTGCATTATTACAAAAAAATATGCAATGCAACAGATTAAATATCTTTGGATCTATGACTTAATATCATAGACTTCTTAAACTTTTAATTTTTCATTCCCAACAATGGGGGTGCTGGAGGTTCATCATTTGTATTCACAAAAGCAAAGATAATGTTTAAATATTAACCCACACCAATACATTACTATACTGAATACAGATAAGTATATTGCCACAGACAATCAGGTTCGCTTGCTGTGCAATCTGGTAATGACAAAAATTCTAAATAGATCATTCTGAATCTGTAATTATTTCAACAGGTATTTACTATCCTTACAAATACAATTAAAAGTTTCCATTAACTAAGGACAAATATTAATATACAGTACTAATAATATTATTTTAAATGCAGTATACCTGACTCCATCTAAATAAAAAATAGACCAATAGAAATAAAATGCAATGTCAGTTTTTTTGCTATTAGCTAGCTTCGTGTGGTAGTAGCTGTCCTGTTTATGACCTTACTGTAGTAAGATTTAGATATTTTATTAATTCAGTTGTGGATTTTCTTTTCCTTTCTACACGTACTTTACGTTAACTTGATATATCTATATCTCCCCACACTGGCTTCAACATTTTGGGAGTTACAGTATCACAGCTACAGTATACTTATAGGTATGACAACATACAGCAAATCCAGCTCTTACAGTGCACTGTCATCATTTAGTTACATGCCCTGTAGAATGCAGTATGAGCTCCCATGTTATAGCCAACAATCTCTTACTGAGGTTATTAATTAAACTTCATTAGTGCTGATAAGAGCACTATAGCACGTAAACTCCCAGTGTTTCCATGCATGCCCTGATCGACAATGTCACAGTTTGATGAATAACCCCCTTTGTCTTTAAAAATTTAATCAGTGGATCCGTATAATAGGTAGCATGCATACTAGTATACCACTATATACTTTTTACTATGTTAAATTATCTGCACTTGCATGTTTCCATCTGTAGCAGTTGCTTGCCTAGTCTGTGTATCATGTCACTTAGCAACATTGGATATTTAAACTCCACCACCGACTATCCAATCACACCCCTGATAAAGTCACGTACATGATGAAAAGCAAAGGCAGATACACAGGCGTCCTGTAACAGGGACTTATCACTGTTTGAGAGAAACTGCCTCTAAACCAGCAGTGTGTTGGTTAATTGCACACAGGCAATCAACTAGACTCCGCTTGGCTGATTAGGACTTTTAGAAAAGCCTGATGTGAGAAACAGGAGAGAGATTCCTTAGCTCACATTTGGGCTGACAGAAGGAGAGCAGAGAAGCCTGCACACAGACACTATCTTGAGCACAAAGGCTGTGCTGAGATCAAGACACCCAGACACCTATATTTCCTGGACACATAGGACCCAGGAACCTGTCAGAGACTGACATGGAGGGCCAGCTGCTTAAGGTACTTCCTGAGACTTTGGGGTGATAGGCTGGTATGGGAATATCCCTCCAGTCCAGGGTCTGGGGAAGTAAGTTAGCCCTTACAAAGGAATAGGGGTTTGTTATTGTGTTGTTTTTGTATGTTTTACCTGGATAAAGGAACAGGCTCAATAAAGCCAAGATATAATTTCACCCAAATTGGTCTCCATTATATGTACCTCTGCACACATCTCTTACATGTCCACACACCAGCTGATGTGGAGTGAGTTTGTTGCGAGAGTCAGGATTTCCCAGCTCCAGACGCAGAGAAACAGCGGTTTCAATTTTCTTGTGGAACTTATACACGTAGTGTCTATCACTAACTGGACTACCTTTTGGTGGGATTCTAGTGGATGTGACCTTCCGTTTGCTGTGCTGCTTCCGATTTCCACTCTATCTATATTGTGAGTGCAGGTCCTTGTACCTCGTTGTTTTATTAAATGTGTTTTTATCCAAGTTCCACTACGGAGCTTGCACTTCTCATATACAGCTCAACCCCGTTATAGCGCGGTCCTCGGGGGCCACCCGATCCGACCTCGCTATAACCGGGGTTGCGCTAATTTTTAAAAAAATGGCCGCCGCACGCACGATCGGGAGGAGGGAGGAGGGGGGAAGAGGTGGAGTGAGGTGCCGTTAGCACTACATGCCCCCAAGCAGCCGCTGTAATTCTCCCAGCATTCCCCTCGCAGCCTCACTTCCCCCAGCAGCTCCACATCGATCCCCCCCAGCCCCGCACTGATCCCGATCCAGCAGATTCATTTCCCCCAGCAGCTCCACATCAGGGAAGTGTCGAAGGCCTCTGTAAACTGCACTTACCTTGCTTCTGTAGACGTGTCGCCATGGTCATGATGCCGGAGGCAAGATAAGAGGCGGGGGGCATGCAGAGATGGGAACAGCCGGCAGGGGGGCGCAGGGAAAAAAGATTGCGCTTCCCCGCTATAGCCAATCATCCCTTATTAGGGTTATTCATTAAACTGCAATAGTGCTGGTCAAAGCAGTATAGCACGCAAACTCCCAGTGTTTCCATGCGATAGTGCCATGGTCGACATTGTCACAGTTAAATGAATAACCCCCTTTGTCTTTTTTTTTTAAATGAATCAGTGAATTCAACAATTTTCTCAATAAATGTCCTAATCTATGATATTAGTGGGGAAAAAAGATTATGCACAAGGAGTAATGGCGAGTACCATTATCTCATAACAGATAAATTGGGAGAGAATTATCCTTTTCAAAGGCGTTGTGAAGTCAAATACAGAGAGACTGACAGTGTGTACAGAATAATTTCTGAATATCCCACAGTGCAACGTGTTGTACAGGAGCCATACATTAATTAGAGCATTCAGCAGACACTGCAATGTGTTACACTCATCCAAGTGAATCTTCATTTTTCACATGCAGAGCCTTCCTAATTAAAATCAGTTTTGCAATTAAATGTGGGAATTTGTATTCAATTTCAAGCGTCGTCTAAGGAGAAAAAAAATACATTTACTTATAGTGTATCTTATTTTGATGCAAATGTATATTCCATCAAAGTGAAACCTGCAAAAGAAAGGTATGCAGATTTCTCTCTTTTTTTTTTTTTTGTATTATACATAGTCTTCTCTGTTGCAAGTTGCAATGCTCCACTATCTCTCTGCCAGTACCTGGCCCTGTTCCAATGCTTTTAGTGAGTGCTATCTGTCAAGGCATGAATAATACAGCCCCTAGGCTGTCGGCTGAATCCAAATGAGGCATACATCAGGAAGAAAGCACTCGACTTTAGCTCCAGAACATGCTCCTGTGAAGACAGGCAATTATTCACCCACGGCTGCAGCCATGGCAATCAAACTGGTGGGTGAAAAGGTATATGAAATGGAAGGAAAAAAAATTGAATAAGGACTACAACACAACAAGCCAGATAAAATTCAATAATATCCTAATGAAGGGAGAGGAAGCCCTGTTTTACATATTTCATATATTTCTGCTAATAACCCCTTAACCGGTGTCAGTTGGCCTTTAATGCATTTCATCCTGATAGGTGGCTGAATCTTCCAGCAGTGAAGAGGTTAAAGTTTCATGCCAGAATGGTTTTTCTGTGAAGTCTTCGCATGGGGCACATTTAAAGTGCACCTGAATAGGAAAAGAATGGATAACCTGACAATATTGTTTTGCCAGAAAATATTAATATCAATCAGTGGACATGACTGGAGGATTTAAGACAAATGGTGATGAATATGTAATATATTCTGTGTAAAAAAACAGAAAGTATACCTGTGACGGTGAGGGAGTAACCAGGCTCACATTAAAGGTTTAAGCCTGTTTGGTTACCGCTGATCCACATGTCGGATTCGGGAGTGTCAGCTTTTGAGCCTAATACTGTTTAATGCATAACCTGTAAAATGCGTTAATAAAGATTTTTTGTGTTTTTACCTTTCCAGGGATGCCAGCGAGCAGGGATCGCTAGGGCACCGAGTTTCAAGGGGGGGGGGGGAGCGGGATTTGCGGTGCGGAGAAAGTGTTGTCAGAATGTGTCTAGGTAGTTGTGGTCCAGAGGTGCTGGATACCCCAAAAATATACCTGGAAATCATGCTTGATTCCCAGATACATATAGTCACATTGTCCCGGCAATATCTCCCCTTGAAAACGCTTGCGCGACTCACCGCTAGGGTTCCCTGCTTCAGTATAGCCCAGAAAGGTAAATGGGGCATAGGGATGCAAATGGTCTCTGTAACTAAGCCTAAGCCCCGGTCAAGCAGATTCAAGTCCTCTGGAGAGAAGGGAGCGGTGGCATCTGGAACTTCATGCCGATTTGAGTTCCATGACGTTTTGGGTTAGGTTCCGGTCAGGGTAAGCTTCTTATTTAGGAGCCCATGCGCCTAGGAAAGTCTAGTTTTGTACCCAGACCCCCAGTAAGAATGTATTTTTCTTATGTAGTTTGTGTATCATTGTGTGTATGCCTTTTCCTGAGAATACATTTACAATTTATTTCACTTACATGTTTTACTCAATGAATGATTCTGGTAAAAAGGTGTAAATGCCTGGTCTCCTGTGACAATACCTATATGAAAGCAATCTGAATTCAGAAAAACTACACATACTATAGGGCTTTGTTACATATCTGTGACAAATACCTAATTAATTGACTGCCTATGGTCTTGGGACAGATGAAAGGACCAGCCACACTCATTGGACAAAAACAAGTAATAATGAACCTCCACAAGACTTTTTAAGAGTGTATTACATTGTCTGTTAGATTTCTGGAAGCATAAACAAATAATAATCGCTACCCCATCATCCTTAATGTTTTTCTTTGCTCACAGACACACCTCTGGAGATGTATTATTATCACTATCACACATCACCATCTTAGAGCATACAATCCAACCCTATTTCTTTGGTTGACTCATAAAGCCAAAGTTATTGTTGATCAAAGTTCTTTCAATGTTCTAGTCCCTGTTCTGTGCTACTAATATGAAAAGGATCAATCTCAGAACTTCAGAAGCTTAGAAATGAATGGCATTATCATCTTAAAATTGTGCTCATGCCAAGTTGTGGGCATGTTCCATAGGATTTAGTGCAGAATATCAGAATTTATCCCACCATATGCTACTAAGAAGCAACAATGAAGCCTTGTTCTGTATTTCATATGTATAGTCTATGAAATATGACAAAAAAATGGAAATCTGTTGATTATTGGCTATTGTCAATGTTTAAATATAATTAATGCTACAGTATAAGTTCAGTTAATACATTCTGCAAAAAAGGACAACATGGAATCAGGTGTTTAGGTTTTTTTGGAGGAAAGAATCCACAGATCCAAATGAAAACAATACGATTTTGCAATCTGATCCAATTTTTCAAGCTGCAGAACTTGGGTAAAACTGGAACAAAAATATTGCACCAAGCTTATCAAAGGAGAAGAAAATCCCATTGGTTTTAAAATTTTACTTGGGCTTAGGGGGAGAGAGGGATATAAAAAAAACAAGAAAATTACCACAATACAGATGGGGGAGGATGAAATCAGAAAAATAGTTGCAGCAACACGGAGAAGAGAGGTACTGCAGTACCTTGTAGATCACCGGGAGGACTTCATGTAGCAGTGGCTGAAGATGATGTATATGTGTATATATAACCCAAGCCCAAAAGCTACTCAAGACCAACACCAGCCATAAAAAAGATTTTTTTTTTTTTAGACTTTTTGCTACCCGTTCATGTTATACACTACATTAATGCAAATCATGTACTGTCCATGACAATTGACAGGTATTTTCCTGTTGAAAAATAAGTATCCCAGAATTGAAAAAACAAAAAACATTTATCATGCTGCCTAACTACTACAACCTTTTGCTACCCAGTCATATTATATATCGATGAAAAAATGTTAGCAAGAACATTCACGAAATATTGTTGGATTTTTAAATTTTTAAAATGTGGACCTCAAAATGGTAAGAAAAGTGTTTTTTTTGTTTTTGTTCCTTCAAGAGCGCTTGGCGAAGGAGAGAGAAGGGAACAGCAACAGCTCATCAGACTCTTCTCTGCTGCACTTCAAAGCTCCATCCAATGTTCTCCATCTAGAAGACTGATACATGAGTTCAAAGCTTCAAACAAAACACCTAATCCTGATTAAATTCTACAAAATAAAGGGTATTCATCTGAAATGAATGTAACTTGTTCTGCATTTGTTGCATCTCATGCACTACTATGGTAGTATGTATTTAAGGTACTTATGCATTTGGGCACACAGGCAAATGGTCACCTCTCAACAGGTGAACAGGAATCACCCAACCCAAAGTTTTAAGCATTCTCAATTCAATAAGGAATTCAAGATCAAAAAGTTCACAGAAAAACTTCTGGCAAAAAAATCTTTTACTCTATAAATTAAATATGAAGCGGTACAGGATTAAACAAATTACCAACAATGAAAAAGAACTGGTACAGTTCTGACAGAGACAGGGTGGACACAACTCCATCCTCTACTGCCTATAATTTCCCCTCCCATTCAACCCTCCCTTGCTTATCTACGACAGATCAAACTACATTCCTCTTCTCTGATACCTATCCCTGTGATTAGCCATTAAGGCCAAAGTTTATTTGCCTTTAATTCCTGATCCAATAAAGTTTGTTTCCCATTCCCTCACAGAGTTAGATATAACACACCTATTTAACATACCTTCACCTTTGTGATGGCATTTCAAATGCAATTTCAAAACTATAACATCAGAACTCTCCACAGATCCTGCTAAGCAAACATAGGGGCTAGTAACAAGTCAGTTATGATATATTTAATTCATCCCACTAGAAATTACATTTGGCAATCCAAAATAATGGTCACCAAACATATTACAATCATTTAGTTAGTGTGCACTATTCCGGCAGGTTGGTAGTTAGGTTTGCAGTATCAGCTGTGATTTAGAATTGTTTAGTCTAGGAAACCCTACAAATCACGCTATAATGCAAGGGTAAAACAGGTGGAAGTCTAAAGGCCTATTTTTGGGGGGTCTTTATATATTAAAGCTTGACTAATTCTGCTCACATGATTTACTGTTCTAAGAAATTAGCAAGACTTATCTACACTTCCAAATTTAATTTATTCAGAGATAAGCATTGTGCATTTCTCCAAATGTACCTGTAATCAGCAATTTGGGGGTTTGGTCTGTGTCTGGGTTGACATGCCAAAGGGTATGTATGGATTTCAGAGTAAATTTCAACTTGTATATCTCAAATATATATAGAGGTAAAATAAATGTTATAGGATTTTATTAATTAAATATGGCTGGAGAACACCAATTTAGTTTACACGTAGAAAGGATAAGCGTCTTTTTCACATACCAATCCTTTCTGTTTCATCATCAGGAACATATGATTTTCCATTTTATGTCATCAGGCATGTTTATGCATCCATTCTACTTCATCATAGATTCTCAGCCAATCTCTAGTTAGCACATGCTGTAGCCTCGCCAACACAGACTGCTCCCTAAGCACATGAAAGACAACAGTAAAACAACATAAAAACCGCCATGAGAAACCAACAGCATCATGGGAAACAATGCAAAATATGAAATGCATATCTTCCTTTAATGAAATATATGTTTTAGTATTTGGTTATATTTACGAGGAGTTCATGAATCCCTCACCCATTCATTTCCCTATTTGCAAACCATGTGACTGCGTAATGCTAATGCCTATTTGCAAGTAATCAATCAACGGAGTAATCTTACCTTCTAAGATATTGCATCTAATTCATTCAAATAGACAGTTTTGATTCACTAGATTACTATAACACCTTCAGCATGTGATATTAGTTATGGTTGTAGCTTTCAGATGTTTACATAGGGGTATTAAATTATATATATATTTTTTAAAGTACAGTGATTGTGAACGTATGTTCCACACACATATGTTCTGAGTTAGGAAATGATGTTATGCATCTTTGATGCAAATTAAAAAGGCATAGTAAAATATGTCTGAAATAATGGGGAAAGTGGCAGGAAAATGTCCTTATAAAAACATTTTTAAAGGTTTAGTTAATGATTAGACTGTATTGGTAGCACAACTCTTGGAGCAATTATTCCTTGAACAATTTAATTCACAGGATTTATCTAATTTCGTTGCATACTGCTATTTGTAAAAAGCTATCATGTATTGGCTATTTATAAACATGTTGGCTGTTGTTTCACAGAACTTTGGGAATTTTCTGCTCCAATAATTACTCTATAATAAGTATTCATGGAATCCTTGGGAGGTTAATACTCATGATCAATGTTTTTTTTGGAAGATTACTGGAAACATAACGGATAAAGAAAAAAATGACAGACGATACGGTAACCTAAAATCCACAATAAAGAGCAGTATAATACCAGTGAAAACTGGGGAAGTAAATAATGAGTTTTTCCTATTCAATAACCCATAAATAATGCAGGACTGGTAGCATATCAACACACTGAGAACATTTGGGTCAGGCAGATGCTAAGACCTTAAGAGAATTAAGTAATCTTACTAATGAGACTAAATACCGATAAAACCATCTGATTGGCTAACGATGGTAACCTTGCTAATAATGACTCCTCTGACAATGTGCCCATGGTATATTTAGTTGAATTAGCAGTCTGGTGGAATTAATTAATACAATTTGCTACACTAAATAACTACTGTCTGAACAGAAAACAACACAGTTTTGTCTTTCCCAGATTATCGAAGCATGTAGGACATGCCACAAAATGTTTTTTGTTCCATTTCAAAGAGTTTATCCTTATCAGGTGTGGCTCAACCAATCTGTTCAGCTCTTTAAATACAGGTGTTCTGTGTATCAAATGAATATAATTCTCCATCAATATATCTTGGTACTGTACTATTTTGAGATTTAGAGTGAGTTAATAGGAGGAGTTAGGATTAACATGATGCACATATTATTTTATTTTATAGGTGAATATTTTAATAAGTATGAAAATCTGAGCATCATTGTTTTTCTATCGTATGTGCACCAACGAATCTGCCAGATCTGAAGTTAAATAAATCTGTTACGTCCTCAGGGTTTGGAATCCAGGGCACCAGCAGCCGGAGGCAGTAGCCCAGCATGGTGAATTATTCAGCAGCTGGTTAGCTCCCTTGTTCTAGGTTATTACTTTCCTACTTGACTATATGCTTGGCTTTCTCTTCTAGCCCCAAATGGACAACTGATGAACTGTAATGTTAGTTTAATTCCTGGTCACAGACAGCCATTTTTCCATGCTTGTACAACAGGTTCATCCTTTTGGTAACAGCTTCAAGCTTCAACCCGATCGTTTGATTAACTCAGCCTTGCCCTCCTGAATTTCAGTCTTCTGACCTGGTTATGAAGTTCACTTGCCTATCAGACTACATCTTTGCCCAACCGACCTGATTACAGCCATAAGACCTCCTGGTTCTGATCTCTAGCTCTTGCCTTACAGTTCCAATGTTTGTGTCAGGGTAAGAGGCTAGCACAATATTGTGAATCTATGTTCAGGTCAAACTGTGAGAAATCAGAGCACAGAATCATACAGACCTTGTGGCTGATTGAGAAATATGTGTAGCCCTGGGTAGTTTTGGGGCTATAGGTCTGTTTTCCTCCTGGCATGATACCTGGTAAGGGCAGGTTAGCCAGGATAGATCATGGGTTTTCCCCACACCTGCTGTGCAGTGAGTCAGTGAAGGTAGTGTCATCAGGCTCTGTGTCCAATTAGAGACACAGGGGTGGTGCCTACTGGAGCTTACTTAATGTACGGTAACTTCCTATTTAGTCAGTTGGTCTCTACCTTGATAGAGACAGAGTACCCGTACTAAGCTGCCAGGGCTCTGGTAGGTTTGAGGCCCTCTCTCCGGAGAGCGTGGGTAGACCCATACCTCCTATCCTACCAGGGGATAGGGGAAAAGCTAGAACCACTCTTGGTGCCCTTGGCTGGAAGTGAGTTCAGGGACATCCTGAGGGGGAAGACCTGGTGAGAACTGCTGCTGAATAGTGAAGACCAAATAAAGATCTGCTGCATTTTACCTATACCTTCCTGGCCTGAGACTGAAGTATATTGGGAGGAAGGGGGAGAGTTCTTTTGTAGAGTCTTCACCCCGTACAGCTGGGGGCTGCATACGATAGAGGCACTGCACCTGTGAGTTGAATTTGGGCAAGACCCCAGAAGCCTGTCCTGTTATTCCCCTTTATCACCATGCGGGAGACTCAGGACTCCCTGTTACCAGCAGGTATGCACCACACTGGCAGATGTAACCAGAGTAGTAATTTCCTTAGGAGACCCTATGTGTGATTGGGTGGGGGAAACAGGGTTACATATGAAAAAACTTTTTAGCCTATTAGAAAATGTTTAAAAGAGTATGTAATGTCCAAGTCTCCAAATCTTGTAAAAGTATCAGCCTTAAAGAAGCAGTCCCGCAGCACTATAAAAAAATAAAAAAAGTTTTTGTTTTAATATATGCCACCTATGATTACTATTATTGAAAACTAATTACCTAAGTTGCCAATCGATTAGTTCTCCCGTGTTCGATCAGCAAAGATCCTGCTTCCCAGGGTTCACTAAATGGCTGCCTTTCAGTTTCAATTAATCCATCAATCAGTGTAACTCAGAAGTTAAAATGTATCCTGATATTACAACGGTAACATTATCTATTGTTACAGTTTGCAGTTCAAACTGCTGGGAACATTGGCAACAAATGATCTCAAACAGGAAAGTATTACAAAGATCTTCCTCTGCTGGGGAGGTGGGCTAAAACCTGCTGCACAAATAAAAGGATGCTCAGTATATTAAAACTGATTTAAAAATTGCATTGAATTGAATTTAAAAAAATGTAGTAAGTATTATCTAATTCTAAAGAACTGATTTGTTTAAAAAAACACAGATGCATGGATTGCTCCTTTAATGATCCAAGCTACTCCTATTCTTAACACACATACAGTAATTATACATGAAATACATGGTGCAGAAATTCTGAAGACTGTTTATTTACTGCAGTTGTCCATGAGAATAGAATACGAAAACAACATTCTGTAAATGCTTAAATACCCCCAAATTATTCTGAACCATGAAATAGTGCTGCCCTATGTTTTACTAGTCTTCTGTTAAGGTATTTGAAAGTGCATATAAACAGTCACATTCTCAATAAATGAGAAAACGGTTGTTGAGTTGCCACGAATTCTGAGATATTTAGCAGATGTATACAGAGGTAGTAAGACTTACTGTCTTCAGTGCCGCTGCTACGTGTGGCCGCAAGACCTCAGTGGTCACGTCACTGACGGATTATCGCTGTGGGGGTTCCAATTCAGAAGCATGGACCCCCCTGCAGCTCGATCAGATCAGACCCTGTCCCAGCACTGCAGGCTTTCGCTTTTTTGTCCATGGCGCCGAGGACAGTAAGTCCTGCTACAGTACATCCGTCATCATCTTAAATGTGTTTCTTAGCACAGAGACTGTGGTGACTGCATAGAAAATGTCACAACAGAAGTCCTTTCTTGCTGCATAACACTACAGTGCCTCTTAAGATTAGGAAATAACTATCTGTGCACCATCACTGTGAGAACAATGTGTGCCCACTAACCATTTGTGGTCAGTGCCACAACCCTATTGTTATATGCTTGTTTTTAGGAGTACACACATTCATATTCATCTAGGAGTACACACATTCATATTCATCTAGGAGTACATACATTCATATTCATCTAGGAGTACACACATTCATATTCATATAGGAGAACACACATTCATATTCATATAGGAGTACACACATTCATATTCATATAGGAGTACACACATTCATATTCATATAGGAGAACACACATTCATATTCATATAGGAGTACACACATTCATATTCATATAGGAGTACACACGTTCATATTCATATAGGAGTACACACGTTCATATTCATATAGGAGTACACACGTTCATATTCATATAGGAGTACACACATTCATATTCATATAGGAGTACACACGTGCATATTCATATAGGAGTACACACATTCATATTCATATAGGAGTACACACATTCATATTCATATAGGAGTACACACATTCATATTCATCTAGGAGAACAAACATTTATATTCATCTAGGAGTACACACATTGATATTCATCTAGGAGTACACACATTCATATTCATCTAGGAGTACACACATTCATATTCATATAGGAGTACACACATTCATATTCATATAGGAGTACACACATTCATATTCATATAGGAGTACATACATTCATATTCATATAGGAGTACACACATTCATATTCATCTAGGAGTACATACATTCATATTCATATAGGAGTACATACATTCATATTCATCTAGGAGTACACACATTCATATTCATATAGGAGAACACACATTCATATTCATATAGGAGTACACACATTCATATTCATATAGGAGTACACACATTCATATTCATATAGGAGAACACACATTCATATTCATATAGGAGTACACACATTCATATTCATATAGGAGTACACACGTTCATATTCATATAGGAGTACACACGTTCATATTCATATAGGAGTACACACGTTCATATTCATATAGGAGTACATACATTCATATTCATCTAGGAGTACACACATTCATATTCATATAGGAGTACACACATTCATATTCATATAGGAGTACACACATTCATATTCATATAGGAGTACATACATTCATATTCATATAGGAGTACACACATTCATATTCATCTAGGAGTACATACATTCATATTCATATAGGAGTACATACATTCATATTCATCTAGGAGTACACACATTCATATTCATATAGGAGAACACACATTCATATTCATATAGGAGTACACACATTCATATTCATATAGGAGTACACACATTCATATTCATATAGGAGAACACACATTCATATTCATATAGGAGTACACACATTCATATTCATATAGGAGTACACACGTTCATATTCATATAGGAGTACACACGTTCATATTCATATAGGAGTACACACGTTCATATTCATATAGGAGTACACACATTCATATTCATATAGGAGTACACACGTGCATATTCATATAGGAGAACACACATTCATATTCATATAGGAGTACACACATTCATATTCATATAGGAGTACACACGTTCATATTCATATAGGAGTACACACGTTCATATTCATATAGGAGTACACACGTTCATATTCATATAGGAGTACACACATTCATATTCATATAGGAGTACACACATTCATATTCATATAGGAGAACACACATTCATATTCATATAGGAGTACACACATTCATATTCATATAGGAGTACACACGTTCATATTCATATAGGAGTACACACGTTCATATTCATATAGGAGTACACACGTTCATATTCATATAGGAGTACACACATTCATATTCATATAGGAGTACACACGTGCATATTCATATAGGAGTACACACATTCATATTCATATAGGAGTACACACATTCATATTCATATAGGAGTACACACATTCATATTCATCTAGGAGAACAAACATTTATATTCATCTAGGAGTACACACATTGATATTCATCTAGGAGTACACACATTCATATTCATCTAGGAGTACACACATTCATATTCATATAGGAGTACACACATTCATATTCATATAGGAGTACACACATTCATATAGGAGTACACATATTCCTATAGGAGTACACACATTCATATTGACAACAGGCAAGTATTTGACTTTCACTGCTCATTAAAAAATGTGCAAAGTCGTCAACATTTCCAAATTTTCCCCAAATAGTAAGAACTTGAAATTCTGGTGGGTAAGGTACATTTTCAGCAAATTTGTTTGAAATTCTTCATAGCAAATATTATAAATCGGGCCCCGATAATAAATATGAATAGATCATTAGCCTTGGCGTTTGAGTTTGGCCTTGATAGTGTGAATGATACTGACAGCACAAGTGATAAAGATGAGTCTGATTGTTGATCCAAGTGATGATTGACATTCTGATGGCTGACTATTCTCACCCCCTTTGAACAATTGCCGGCCCAGAAAACCTCTTATATACATTCTTGAAGGTCAGAAGTAGGACAAGGAAAATGTCTTATGCCTAAAGCCCAAGCATCATTTAGTACTACAGTGGAAAGGATACTGAACACAACATTCACAAAACTACCCCTAAGGGTGCTCAACGGCACTAGGGCAGTGTACCAATAGAAAACAATATGGCCTATCACCACTTGTTACAGTGTGCATGGAGAGAACAATAAAATTCCATAGGACTGCAAACAGGGAATGGATGCTCAACCAGCTCTATACGTGTATATGTTTTATTCAAATTTTGTAGAAATCGCGAACATTCACTACAAAATGACGAAACCTTTAAAGTCAAATAGTGGAAAAAAACTTTTGCAAGACTTTCATGAATATCCATATTTCCTGGAGCAAATGCGAAAATGCTTTGTGAATTGAAATGAAACATTCGCACATGTCTAGAAACGGTATTCCTAAATGGCAGTCTTTACTGTACCCCTCTACATGGTCAGATACTAAAAATGTTTGATGAAAAACTGGGAAAGATACATCTGCCCCTTATAAGTCCATTGAATGCATGCAATGTACAACTCACTAGTTTTTAAACTAAAACGTCCCTAGTTTAATAAGGATATTGAAAACAGGTAGAATAGGGATGCTTTTGCTTTTCTATGTAGTCATTGTCCTCTTGGACCGAGTCTGTGTCACATTCCTTTCTAGGCGTTAAAAAACTAAATTAGAAATACTGTAAATCTAGTATATTAAATTTGCAATTACATGTTTGATAAAATCCTACAGTATGTTTACTATAGCATACACATCATTGACAAGCTCTGACACAAATATTTGCTAACTGCAAAGATGACAAGTACATTAAATTGATCAATTATAATCTCACATCACACTATATATATATATATATATATATATATATATATATATATATATATATATATATATATATAAATAAAAACAAACAAACAAAATATATATATATATATATATATATATATATATATATATATACAGTATATATAGATATATATTTTTTGTTTGTTTGTTTGTTTTTATTTTGTTTTTAAAAAGCTGACTGGAAATAACTTATTGTTTGTAAATTTTCAGTAATGCTAGTTTTGCTCAGATTATACTGATCCCACTAGACCTGCTGCTGTTTTCCCCTTTCCTTACTTCCCTAAATTTAAATAACATCTGTTGGATCATTGCACCAGTTCACTGTGCACCGCGTGACATTATGCTTGTACCAGTAAATAAACTGTGGCTGGGTGCTTTGAAATGTACTGTACAGCTAGCACTAGATATTGAGAGCAGACATACTGTATCTGGATGGTTGACAGCAGTCAGGATGGTACTTATAGCTGTACTGGTAGGAAGTGCTTTCTACTTTTATGGTTTGACTTGATAATATCGTTTTTCTTGCCTTACAGTATGTGCAGTATGACCTTAGTTAAGCTAGGTGTCCAACTCAAACATAGCTTGCTGTCCGCATTAAATTGCTGAATGAGACTAAAGACTCCATCTTTACTGCAGCTCTATTGAGTACTATGGCCTGAAGTTCTACTTCCTATAACTCCCCATTCCATTCTCTGATAGTCTACACAAGGCCTACTGTATGACCCTATTTGCTGTGCTACAAGAAAGTCACTTTTTGGAAGCCAGTGACCTTGGGATCATGGTACCATAAGGATCAGGAAGTTTACTATAACCAATATGATCCTTGTCATAAACATGGCAAAGGATCTCTTTACTGCAACAGAAGTTTCTTTTTCACCAGTTACATCTGCAGAAGGTTGTCTGAAGTGTTGCTATGAGCACTGTCTCTGAAGTTGAGGGGGAAGGAAGAAGCAGCTTCACCACCACTGCATGAGTCAGTTTTTCCTATGCCTTGTTATTTCTCATCTTTCTCGCCCCCTCTTTGTACTTTCTCTATTTCTCCCTCCTTTTTCTCTCTCAATCATCCTCTGACTTGCCCCATCTCTCACTCTCACCTCATTCACTCTTTCCCTTTCCCATGCACTTCTCTTTCGTTTGTTGCTTCCTTCCTTAGCTCCAAACTATCGTTATTTAAAGTGATTAAGAAGCCCCTGAACCATAGTTCGAATGGGTAGTAAAGGCAGAGTCAGACTGCCTAGGGATTTGTCACTATTTTGACAATTTCTTCCTTGTTGGCCCGGCAGCATCCAAGGTGTGCTGGAATCTGTAAGCTTGTTTTTAGGCGGTAGAGAACGGGATTGTCCCATTGGCTAGGGAAAATACAGTGGGTCCTACCAATATGCTTAGTTTCCTGGGAATTGAAATAGACATTGTCAACAGGCAGTTTTGGCTACCGGCAGATAAGCTAGTTGGTGTGTTGGAATGTAGTGTTAAGAGCTAGGCATGTTCCTGGGTCCAGTAATATCATTTTGGATGCCCTGGCCCATTTTTAGTTTACCCTTTTCAGATTCCTGGCACCTCAGCCGGAGGCTCAGGCCACTCTTGCCCAGTAATCTTTGGAATATTAGGATGGTCAAGTCTGGGAGTTGGTGAGATGGTCCTTGGCATGTGGGCCTTATGTGGTTGAGCTTGGGTCGAATGGGGGGAATTTTGCTTGGAGTTGACCCGCTATAATCTGACAGTGACCGGGTGGAAGTGATATTGTAATTCCTAATTTGGAAAAAGTATTTAGGTTACTCCTGTAGTTCTGTGGAGCAGTGTTTAGCTGGCATATTGTTTTTTTCTAAGTTATGGGGCATCCAGGAGGTGGCAAAATATATTGTGGTCGAAGAGGGTTAAGACAGGTTGGAGGAAGGAATAAGAAGCAGGGGAGTTGAGGAGGCTGGTGACCTCTAAGTTTCTGTCCAGATCATGAGAAGATATTCTTCTGGGGGTTCGAAGAGAAGTTGATCAGGGCAGCCTTTACGTTGACCTTTTTGGGGGCACTTAGGATTGGGGAGGTGGTGAGTGTTGTGAATTATTGGCCAGCAAGTTTGTTAATGGAGGTGTAAGGGCAGTCTTTGCGGTTACTGATTCACTGATGTAAGATGGATCAGAGGGACCGGGGAAGTCTGGATGGGTCAAGTATATACAGTGATTTTGTTGTTCTTTGGGTGGGGAAAATGGGTCACATTTGGTACGTAGTTTTTCTTCCAGTAGTCCTTACGAGAACCATAGTCATGGCAAAGAGTTGTTACATTTCTTATGATTTTCTCCAAAACTGTTTGAAAAGCATTGTTCTTTAAAGTGGGGTATTAAGTGAACACTAAATTATCAATTACAGTATGTGTAGGGAATTACTATACATTGTTTTTGCTTCTATAGTTACATACAGGTATTACAGTTATGGGTCCATAACGTCCAAACTGTTAAATATATTTACCAGTTCATCCCTAGTTTTCAAACAATTATTTCCAGTACATTATTACCATTATCAAACAATGCAACCCATCTACTAAGCACCACAAATGGCCTTTGCAGTGCAACATTGATACACAAAATTCTTATTTTAAATTAAATAATGAATCTGAAAGATTTCAATTTGGGCCAAAATGCATTATTATTATTTTTTGATACACAAAAATAGACAGCTCGAGTATATACATATGAAAAAAATTACGTTTCAAGTCTGTCAAAATCGTTCGCCAAGTCCAACTTGGTGAAAACACTAAAAAAGTCTGTTAATACGTTTAGTGCAGAATTACGTTGCTTTGTATCTACAAAAAATGTATTTGACGCAGCACAGATGTTTCAATATTTACAGAAGGTTAACAAAATGTATGATTTTCTCAGTATGATTAATAAAAAAAAATGGCACTAATAATTTATATTTATTAACACATAGGTAGTGGGTGGTCCCGTGGGGTCCGACGGCGGAGCACTGCGGCTGTGGAAACGCGTCAGAGTGTTTACCTGTACTCCTGATGACCACCAAATAAAGCCGTTTTTAACTGGAACTGGTGTGCAGCCCCCATTTTCCACAGCCGCAGTGCTCCGCCGTCGGACCCCACGGGACCACCCACTACCTATCCAAGCTACTGGCGTGATGCACGCACACTTCTGAGTCAGAGCAGCTGTTCTACTGAGACTCCATCACAGATCGATTGATCTATAGGTATGTACTTTGGTTTACTGGGGATTTAGACAGTGCCTTTATGGTATATATAGAGTTCTGTGTCACTCCTCCAGTTGTACCTGTACACCTATCTGCATTATATTATATTGAGCCTCATACAGCTTATTATATGCTCTAATGATCAGATGTATTGTGATTGAAGCTTCAATCAATATATTTCCACATACAGCTGAGCCCTGAGGACTGGGATCATATCCCACACACACAACAAACGTTTATTAACACATAGTTATGATTTAAAATCTATCAATCAGGTATTTAACATGAAACAAAGCGTCAAACTAAATTTCAAACAACAACGGGCGTGTCATGGTTACACAAGATGCACATTCCATGAAGGTTTGTACTACTTGTTAGCGCTACAATATTGATGCCCAACAAATAAAAATATGATCTTAGTACATAGGCCCTTGTGCAGTAAGAATTAATATCATACAAGCAACATATCATACAAGAGAAGTAATAACTATGGACAATGTCCATCAAACACAGTTGTTAACCATCAGTGCAATAACTCTGTTTATAAAGCTAAAATAATTATTAGGTTTAAATAACTAAAACATTTCCCCTTTTTAAAGGTTTTCCTCACTGGTAGGGTTTGAGGAGTCATGTTAGGAGTTTAAAGTTTATAATTAAAACATCTCAATGCATCATCATTACATACCTGTCCTAGAATATGACCGTAGGATATTAACTCATAAGTGAACGCCATGTTCTTGAAAGCCTGTCTTTCTATTTTATCTCTAAACTGCACTAAGGGCCTCATGCAGAGAGCAGCACTATTTGCAATCTCGACATTTTCCGGAGAAAATCGCGCTAAAAACAGCTGAAAATGGCGAGGTAGGAAAAAAGCGCCATTTTTTTTTCTATTTGAAAATCTCGCCGCGCGGCTGGCGAGAAACTACATCTCGCCAGTCTGAAAAATATCCGAATTCAGAAAGGCGCGCTCGCCATCTAGCGGCTGTTTTTGGCGCGATTTTCTCCAATTTTCTCCGCCAACTAAAGTTGGCAAGAAGCAGAAGCTCGCCGGCTATAGGGAAACAAAAAAAAAATGCGCGATTTTTTTTTTCCCTTTCAGCTGCGCGCATCTCCTCATTTACAATTCTCCACATGCAGTAATGCTAAAAATAGCGGATTTCGCCCATTTCTGCATATGAAGAATAAAACTCTCCATTAAACCTACTTTTTATTCCCCTCTCCAATTTTAAAAAGCGCTGCTCTCTGCATAGGCCCCTTAGTGTCTTACAGAACGTTACAACGCCACCGATCATAAGGCCACATTCTAGGTTGATATTACCTTTGCAAAACAATAGCATTATAAAAGGAACCATTAAAAAATGGTATCCGTATATAACAAAAAAATGTCAATAGTCACTGTGTTACTATATATATATATATATATATATATATATATATATATATATATATATATATATATATATATACGTATATGTATATGTATGTATATGTTTATGTATATATATATAGTAACACAGTGACTATTGCCTTTTTTTGTTATATTCATACATACATATATATATATATATATATATATATATATATATATATATATATATATATATATGTATAATAATAGTAATAATATTTATGTATATATATATATATATTATTATAATTATTCACAGAAATATTCCTTAAATAATGAATGCATTTAAAGTATTTGCATCCTTGAAAATGGGTCACTAACATAGTTAAACAAGTACATTGTCAAACATCCAGTATGCAAAAATGTAGGTGTATAATTACCTTCTATGTCTTGCATATTTACCACTAACGTGACCACTCCCATCACAACCAGGAGTAGGACAGCTGCAAAAAGGATATAATACATTATAAGAGGAACTGGTATGATGCCTGGAGATTACACTAAAATCAGGCAGACACGTTCAAGAAATGGAGGGCAAAATAAAAACCGGAAAGAGAGAAGTTCAAATAATTGAAGAGGAAAAAAAAAAAGGCGATGCCAAGTCTATTTTATTAGCAGGTCTCCGGAGAATTAATTTCATCAATATAGTGGGGCATGAGCAAACCACAGATGAACTTGAAAGTGCATTATACCCATTAAAAAGCATGAATTTTCTAAATTGCTAATGGGGATACATTTTACACTCAGAGCACTAACCTGAACAGCTCTTGTATGGCTGGTTCCACGGGAACTGCAGAGAGATGGAAAATATATAAAAATGTATCATCTGTAATAAGTACCCCTCTGCTATAGAAAATTACCCAAAAGGTTATGTAAAAGCAAGGGTCAGAATGAATTGTGAGAAGAGATTCTGCAGGATGAAGGTCATTGCTGAGTGGGGGCCTTGAGTGATTTAGTGAAGCAAGAAACGTACCTCGAACACCTTTGGAGCGTGTGCGATGGCGCTTCTCGTCTGCATCAACCTCCATCTGGGAATAGATTAGCAGGCAGTGAATGTTCGCATCCTGCATGCACAGACTATCAATGCACTGTCTGGTGGTACAGACTCTCACACCATCTTTTAATTCTACTTTACTTTCTAAAGGCAGTTTTCTTCACATAACAAATGTAATACTTACGCTAAATCCAAATTCATTCTTTGGATTTTCAATATAAATATTTTTTAATTTACAATATTTGACAGCATTGGATTAAAGAAATCATGTTACATGATATGCATTTTTAACCAGCCATGTTTAGATTTTCTGGCATTTTATAACGTGTTGTCATATAGTCCATAGGTTTGTTACAAAAGAATGTCGAATATAATGTCCACATTTAACGTAGTTTAGTAGACTAGGAAAAAAAAAAGAAAGGAAGGGAAAAAAAGAAAGGATAGACCTATTCTGTCTACTTAGCTACAACATACAGTATGACTATGTATTGTTCTTTACACATTTACAGATATGTCCAATCTTATAAGACAAGTGACTATGACTTCACATTCTCCAGACGCATCTGTAATTATTGAGGAGCCCAATCCAAGTTACTCTGCAATTCCCCCTATTGTTTGGTTTTCTTAACCCACCCATTTATATTTTTATATAGAATGGGAACCGGGGGGTTTCCCTGAGCTGAGCCACGCTATTATCAGGTTGAAGGACATGGTTTAAATCTCCCCCCAGGGTAAACAGAATGGCTGCTAAATCTAATACCATTAGGAAGCCGCAATAAGAAGAACGGTTGTGGCTTCCTATAGGACAGTCATTTAAATCCTCTTTAAAAACAGGAAATAATACCGCTAACCTCACAGGCAAGAAGAGATGGACAAACCTGTCGGAATCCGATTCGCGGATTTTCCTGGGGTTTTCAGACCAAATCCTTTTTGCACGCGGAAATCCAAAGATGGGTTTCAGCCCCTTTATCCAGCACATAGTATTTAAAATCCCTTCATGGGGCACGGATTCTCTAATGTCTCTGTAAAGACATTAGTATATCTCCCATGGTACCTCAGTTATGTTCATTTTTCAGCAAAGCCATCTAATTTATTACATATACTGTATACAGTACATCTGGAGATATTAGGTTAGTTACTCCTCCTCCTCGCAAAAACCCTATTTCCAGCTATGGAGGGAAATCGCACCTTCAGGTCATTTCGCTTGTAGAGGACGTACAAAATCAGGCGGTTTGACACTTTTTATACAGGCGGTTTAAAATGCGATTTTCGATAGCGAATGCTGTTTTGTCACACATTTTATACCGTGAGTTCCCGAACATGGTAAAAGGTGCACTTTGGCAATGACAAATTCAAAGCGACTTTGTTTCAATAAATGTTTCATTTTTGAAACACTGGTTCTTGGCTTTTGTGTGGTTATACAAAGTTTTTCATGATGTAAGATAAAGAAAGAAGCACAAACTCATTGCGGTCTATGAGCGATTTTCCTCAACGTCTAAGGCTTATGACATTCCCTGTACCTCATACAGGCAGGTATGGCAGGGACCCTATGAGAAAATGTGCAGGGAACGTCATACTATTTTTGCTTGGTTTTTTTATCTAGGGGGAGATCGTGTTCAACGCTCCACTTTCCTGCATGTCACTGGGGGCCAGTGCAGTGAAAGGGTTAAACTGCGTTAATGCAGATTGGAGCACTATTGCAGTTTAATGAATCAGTTTAATATACTACCGCCTATGTATCAAGGCAAACCTGGGGCAATTATGGAGAAAATAAATATCACTTGATGTATGCCAATACTATGTCTATTGCTTTGAATGGCATTTTTTTGCCCTAGCGGTGAACCACTTCTGCCTTTATACAGTGAATACTGGTGTGTTTGTTAGTTTTTATTTTTGTACCTTTTTTAACTTAATCATATATTTACAAACACGTGTGTCCTATGTGTGCCATGGATGTGATATGATACTTAAAACTAAAATATATGTGGTTAGACAATTCCTTTTTGATAAATACTTTTAGCACTTACTAGATATGAGAAGGAGCTGCTTAATGATATGCCCTGCAGCACATGAGGTGTTAATAAAGTGATAATGATTGCAAGCAATGTCCTGTCTTATTTATAGCTCACTATCTTTACCAGTCCTCTGATCATATAACATGCACTAAAGCCTTATACACTACACACATTCATACATGCACACCACAGATTTCCTGAGCACGCAACATGGCTCCGTTTGTTGATCATTTATTTACTGGAGTGGGTATTATATATAATCATTTGCCACAAAGAAGTAAAAATGTAAAGCACACGACGTTCACAAGCACCACATCATGCCACATAAAACCAAGGGCAGCATATACAATAATGATTATATACAGTATATTGTCAAGAATCGAATAAACGAGAATAGGACGTTGGACTACACCAGGGGTGGCTACCTCCAGTCCTCAAGGGCCATCAACAGGACAGGTTTTCAGGATATCCCTGCATCGGCATAGGTAGATTAATCAGAATCTGAGCCACTGATTTAGCCACCTGTGCTGAAGCAGGGATATCCTGGAAACCTGACCTGTTGCATGAACTGCATGCAAACGTCTCGCCACAAGACACAAAGCCAAACCTGAGCGCTCTCAACTTCCCCTTCTTATGTAATAATCATATATACACAGAATATGGGGACAAGAGAAATAATTACAATCTGATAAAAAATATTTGATAAATAAAAGTGTATTGGTATACCCAAGAGCAATTTAGTTGGTATAACAAAAACAAAATCACACTTCAGACAAGAAAACCACAACAGTTATCAAAATCTATTATACCCCTAGAGGTACAGTAGGAATATCAACCTACACAATAATACATACTAATCAGAAAAACAAAAACATACCCATAAGGTACATAAACCACTTAAACTAAATACATAAGTAACACAAACAAATCAGTATTCAGTGGCCCATAGTAGTGCCCATATTCTAGATCTTCCCGGTCTAATGATAATACGTGAATCAAATCCCTCCAGTTACTGATGTAGCAGATGTTAACGTGAAAGAACACTGACCCCTCCCCCCAACCCCCCCCCCCCCACATGTCCTTTAATATAATGCAAGCTTTAATATTGATTTCAATAGTGCATGTTTCAACATGGCATTAAATATCACGTTAGTGTTACTGATACATCTCACGTTAAAAGGGGGGCAATAAAGTCTGCTACATCTGTATCTGTTTTCATTCCTGTTTGTGCCACGTCCGAATGAGGTAGTGATACTGTACCACTTATTTTGCCATCATTGGTAAGTTCTCACATACAACTGGATTCACTAACATCCCATACAGGTTATCACACCTCTGTTGACTGGAATGGCAATTAACAAGGGATCACAGTGTGATAACCTCTATCGGGGGTTAGTGAACCTTCTCCATAGAGGACTATATCCATTTCTAAGGACTAAATAATAAAGTTATAAGCAGGATATAACTTTTTCAAAGAAAGACAACTAAATTGTTGACCTCCTTCCCTACTGTTAAAATGTATGTTAATCTTGGTTATCTTACTGTTTCCATCCTCCAACCCCATTTTACTGCCCTAAGGAATATGTTGGCGCATTATAAATAAATTAAAATAATAATGTTTTTACTAGTTTTTTTACCCCTAGAAAATAGTCACAACAATAAAAATAGTAATACTTCATAAATTACAAAAAAGGGAAATAAAAACCATCAATCAGTATAGATAATTAGCGATTATTGTGGTTTCCTTTGATAAATTGCAGTACCTAAGTGTCATGAGAAAACTCCTTGTACAGTACATAGGGGTTTCTGTAGTAAGTTCACAATTAGAAGCATAAAACAGAACACGACCAAGCACACAAAATACAACATATATCTATGTGTATAAAGAGAACAAAAACAGTATACAAAGCAATACTCCATAAGTGGCGCCTACAATTGGAGAATCGAGTCTCTCGATGCTCAGTGCAACAATCATAAAAACTATCTACGAGCTGGGCACTCAAAAACAAGTAATATTTATTAGAACCAGGTTATAAACATAATACAGATGTTTCGGTCCAGAGATAGACCTTCATCAGGGCTAACATTATAATAAAAATACAGTTATGATTTATAAACGTCCTAATGAATCGATATCCCAGTGGCCCTGGACACATGGGATGCTACAAAGGACAGCGACGGGAAAATATTGCAGTTTAACAGTGTGTAGTCTCCTACCGGCAAGAGACCAAGATCAGTAAATAAGCCACTATACAACACTACAGAAGCAGAAATGGACCAAAGTGATCATTTAGTGCATATTTCTCGGTGCCTTGATATGTTGTAGTGATCCCAAATCCCCTTAGTTTTGGTCAGTGCCTTTACTGTACAATAATAATAAAAAAAGAACAGAATAAAAGAACACAAAATATAAACTATAGAATGGTAACTAGGTATGGAAGATAAAATGGCAACTTTGAAATATCTTAAGTGTTTTAGTAGATGCACACTTAATCAAGCAATCTCTAAAGATGGAGATAGAAAGACTCAAGAAGAAAATTCTTCAATATATTCCATACCCTATTTGTGATGAAGAATTATTGGACAGAGATGGCACTGGAAATGCAACAGAGGAAACAAAAAATCATTGAGATGGTCACCAGGCACACATACTGGAACAAAGCTACAAATCAAATGGTGTCTAAGGTATTAATGATAGTTGGAAACGTGTGTTCTATGTGATACAAATCATCCTGACATTTTCCATATTTCATCCAATTGAAAGTCACTCTGCTTTTTCTAAATTCTAGAATAAATCATTTGCATGCGTTCGTGACCTTTTACTCATGCACGTGCTCAACTATACTACAATGTTGAAGA